>NC_041341.1:15402394-15612394 GCF_004354835.1 Perca flavescens | reverse complement strand
TATACATATATATATATACATATATATATATATATACACATACACACACATATATACAGTATGTGTCCACTACAATATTAAATCCAGAGCCTCTGTGTGTGTGTGTGTGTGTGTGTGTGTGTCCAGCCTCGGCGTGGATGCCTGCCCTGTGTGTGTGTTTGCACTTCACACAGCCCTGTAGGCCAGCTCTCTGTCTCGCTAAATGGGGATGAATAGCAGAGCGTTGCTGCTGCTCAACAGGAGACGAATGGCTATGGGGCTCTCCGTCTCCAGTTACAAACCGATCACTGCCTGAGACGCAAAAGTACACACACACATGGGCACACACAGTAGGCATGGTCATATATCCACCCAAATATTATCTAGGCCACACAGCCTGATGTGGCTAAGCTATCACACAGGCAATCAGGGTGCTAAAAGGGTATGACATCTGACACCACAGACATCTTTGATTTACCGGGAGTTTTGTTATCTGCGTGTGAATAACAGTCAAGAAAACGTCAGAATAATGAGGACATAATTAGAGCAGTCATTCTATGTGCTCTATTAATGTGCTAAGTTCTAGTGTATGAAATTATACTAAAATTTTGCTTATCCTGACGAGCTGGAGCCCAATCATGGAAATCCGGAGAATCACTCCTGCAAAGATCAGAGATCATCATGATAGTTTTGCCTCCGAATACAAAAAAAAAAACCATCACGTACCTGCAAGCTATATCAAGCTCAAAACTTATTTTAGTAAACACAGTAAATTGAAGGTGAGGAGATAGATAAATAAAAAAGGCTGGGAGACAAATAAAGATGAGAGTTGGAACATTGCATTCTGCATTTCAACATCTGAGGAGCTCTATGGTTCTAAGTAAACAAAATACACCACAAAAGATATTAAGATATACAGTACAAACCACACATCAGCCTACACACACTAAGGCACAAACACACATCCCTGAGTGCTGAATGCAAGGCGTAGAGGTGAGGAACGGAAGGGAGTGCAGAAAAGAAAGAGAAAGCAGGAGTGTGAGAGAAAGAGAGAGAGAGAGAGAGAAAGAGCGCATCCTGGGATGCAGAATGCCGAATACAGTGAGATAAGAGTTAATGTATTCCCCCTACCCCCTCTTCATCCCTCCCGTTTGGCTCTCTCTTTCTTTCTCCCTCCCTCCTTCCCTCCCTCCCTCACTCCCTCCTCCTCCTCCGCCTCCTCCCCGTTTGCTTTGAGGGATGAATAATAACTGCTGCTCTGAGATTTCCTCCCTCGTTTTTCAAAGCGCAGAACGGAGATGGGGAAGGTCTGCCTGGCCCGAGTTGTGTGTGCAGGCGAGTGCAGACACACACAAAAGCACAGACACGCACTGAAGCACACACAGACGCACGCACACACCGTCTTGTTCTCGCTGCTTGCCTGGAGCAGGGAAATCAGATCTCCTCCAGAGAAAGGTGGGGGGGAGGTAGGCGCTGTAGGGAGCCCATACAAAAATCCCCTGCAAGCACGTATAGGCCTATACACACCACAAAACCCACACGCAGCATCGAGGGAAACCAAGAATAACTAGGAGGATGCAAGCTGCCTCCTGGAGCGACAGGGTAAACTCAAGGTTAAAGACACATCACCGGTTCAAGCCCCGCTGCTAGGGCCAATCCATCCATACTAAAGCACCCCTCTGCAGGGCACGTAACCCTGATTGCTCGAAGGCAACTAGCTTCGTTCGTTTTCCCGGTGTCAAAAGGGGAAAAGACGGGAAGGGTTTAAAGAGAGCGAAAAGTTCTCGTAAAAGACGAGGAGCAGGCTGTCCAGGAGGAGCACTTGCACATCAAGCTGCGACGCGCCACAGAAATCGGCAGTTAGGTTCCGAGGAGAGGGCTTATTTATGCAAACAGGCATACAAGCGCGCACAGTAGGAATCTAGACAAGCCTTGTAAACAAACACACACCCACACCATAAAGCACACAGGGGAGGCGATGTGAGAAGCAGACTGTGAAAACTCTAGTCGTGCCCGGGCAGTGCTTCCACACACACACACACACACACACACACACACACACACACACACACACACACAACGAGCTGAGAGAGAGAGAGAGACTGAAGTGGCGGAGAGGGAGGGAAAAGAAGGACAAAGAGAGAGGAGAAGGAGGAGGGATAAGTGCGAAGGTGTGAGTGTCTGGTGCTACTTTTGTGTTGCCAAATGAGGGCAAGTGAATGGGGAGAGAGAGAGAGAGAGAGAGAGAGAGAGAGAGAGAGAGAGAGAGACTTGCGGTAAAATTATGTATAATGACTCGTTCATGCATGTGTGTGAGAGCGCGGGCGAGGAAAAAGTAGGAACGCTTTCCCATTTCAATTCGCAACAGCTGGTGTCGAATTAACACATTTACCAGTGTGCATTTGGAACAGATTAAAATTGTGTGTGGCGTGTGACTGTCTGTGTGTGTGTGAGAGTGTGTGTGTGTGTGTGTGTGAGGGTGTGCGTGTTTGTGTGTGTGGTAGCAGATGAGGGCCAAAAACAAGAGTGTGTTTGTGTGTGGGAGTGTCTGTGTATTAACGCAATGGATCAGGGCAGAGAGAAAAGGCACAGAGAGAGAGAGAGCAGCAGGGATGGATGTAGAGTGAGCGAGCAAAGGGGGGAGAAAAAGAGAGAGAGACAGCGAGAGAAAGAGCTCTACCCGAAGGCTTTAGCTGCTGCCCTGGGCCGTCTCTCTAACCCCTGTTTAGGAGGCTTTGGAGCTCAGATAGAAATAATCCCCCACTCACACACACACACACACACACACACACACACACACACACACACACACACACACACAAAATAAAAACGCACACATATACACAAACACACGGGAACGCGCACAAAAAGACACACACTGAAGTCGAGGCGGACAAACAAGTGCGCACACACGCGGCAACAAGCAGCGACAGCACATTCGCCATGACACGAAATAAACCAGCCGCCTACACACACACGCGTGCGGGGAGAAACACACACACCGAGGCTGTCTGCCGTGCGCTGCTTCCGCACGACAGAGCACAGCGACATCAGCACGGCACCGTGACAAACACTTTACACACTCCAGCACTCAGCAGAGGGGAGGGAAGAAAGGAGGGAGAGATGGAGAAAGAGGGGAGGAGGTGGAGGAGGATATGAGCGGAGCCAGGGGGAGGGAGGTGAGTGAGTAGGGGAAAGAGGGGGGGGGCTAACAAATTAATAGGAGCCGAAGATATACACAGCCAGCGCCGCTGAACGGGGGAGGAGGAGGAGGAGGAGGTGGTGGAGGACGACGACGAGAGACCAATTCATTCCAGTTTTCTCCTCGTTCGCTCGCTGGAAAAAGGCGGAGCGGAGCTGAGCGAACGAGATCGTGTTTGCTCAAAAGAAGGGGGAAGAGGGCTTTGTGTGGCATAGGGGAGGAAAAGTGGAGGAAGAGGAGGTGGTGGTGGGGAGGTGACATCAAAACAGAGGTAGAAAGACAGAGCAAGGAAGTGTGGAAATAAAAGGGGGCTATAACAAAGATGTTTGGAGCGTAAAAAGAGGAAGAGAGGAAGAGAAAGTGACATTAAGGGAGGGAAGGAGGGAATGGGGGGAGTGAGGAGAGGGAGGAAAGGAGAGGAGGGTGCTTTGGGGTTTGCACAGGATGCAGTTTGTCATCTTCATCAGCCGACAGTTAGGGCACGGGGAGGAGGAGGAGGGGACTAGAATGGATAGAGAGGTGAAGGAGGAGGAGAGGGTGAGGTGAGGGGGGGGATGGGCAGTGTTTAAGCGGAGCCTTTGAGACGTTGACCCTGTAATTGACCTGTGTCTCCGCCTACATTGCCGTGGCGACAAGCAGAGCCGCTGCAGCTAATCACTTAGTAACCCTGACCTGTCAATCACACTGGGTTCGAGTGGAGGGGGGGGACGGAGGGAGGGAGGGAGCGGTAGCAAATAAAAGAAAGAGGGAGAGAGAGAGAGAGCGCGAGGAAGGAAGGGAGTGAAGGAGTAATAACAGCACCGGGGTTATCATTTACTGGACCACCCGCCTCGTTCCACCAACCCTCAGCCGAAGCCCTGGTTTTAAAAAAAGCCAATAAAAAGCCCTAGCCTCTAACACACACACCGCGCGCACACGCGCGCGCGCGCACACACACACACACACACACACACACACACACACACACACACACACACACACACACACAATCTCCTTTAGTGTTCGGGATGCTACAGAGAGAGCGAAGCTTTCTGAGAGTTCAGATAAGAGAGAGCAAGGGAGGAGGACAGGAAAGGCAAAGCAGGGAGGAGGGTGAGGGAGGGAGGGGGTGATGGGTTGAGAAGAGATAAGATAGAGTGAAGCCAACATGCAAATAAAACAACGGAGCGCAGAGTTGATGTGCCATACAGGTGTGTGTGTGTGTGTGTGTGTGTGTGTGTGTGTGTGTGTGTGTGTGTGTTACCTGTTGATGAGGGGAAAGATGGACACCAGCAGGTAAACAGAAGGATACCACTTCAACGGCTTGATCTCCTCAGCCAAGGAAACCTGGAGAGAGAAAACTGGCTACTGACCCATGTAGAGAGACTGAATGCTCACATTAACAGTCTTGTCCCTCAAACACACAAGTGTGTGTGTGTGTGTGTGTGTGTGTGCGCGTGTCTTAACTGGAAGAAAGATCAGTGCACTGAGGCAAACAACAAAGGCCAATTAAACCCTAATAAAATATTAACCTGTTGATAATACGCAATATTCACACATAGTTACGAGAAGAAAAGGGGATTCCAATTAAACTGGAAGCTAATACTTATGCCGTAATGTTAACAGGATGAATTCAATATCTCGTGGACAAGCAGAAAAGCAGGAAGGCAAGAAGACAGAGAGATGCGGCAGCAGCTAAAAGTCGAGGAGGGGGAGAGCCAGGCGGTGGAGAGCTTTTACAAGCTGTTATCTAATTCCCCCGAGAAAAGGACTCCTGCGCCCGGAAGAGGCTGAGAAGCGCGGCCCCTGGATCGATTTTCTGCGCTGTGCTGTTTTTCCCCCTCCTCCTCCTCCTCCTTCTCCTCCCCCTCCTCCCCCTCCCCCCTTAGGCTAGGACACAGTAGCAGCGCAAAACCTCTCTCTTTCTCTCTAAAACACACACATAGTCGGAGCCAGCAGGCAGGCCCACAAGCTCTGGTCTCTACCCCCACATGCTGGAAATTAATTACTCACCAGAAAGACCCCGAGGCGTGCAAGCTCTAACGCAGGCATTTTAAACAATTCAAATGAAAATCACGAGAACCCCCCGGTGGTATTTCATCTTGTGTGTGTGTGTGTGTGTGTGTGTGTGTGCGTGTGTGTGTGCGCGCGCAAGTTGAATATATTGAATATAAGAGCCAAGTTTCCACCGTGTAACGTATGCTGGCTGTATGTGATCAACTGAACAGAGATAGGTTGTATTTCCACATCACAGTCTATTACAGCATAAACTCAAAGGCAACCATTAGGCTTAGCCTTATTAATGTCTATCATGATGGGAAGCTCTGACATCACTGGCCATATCAAGCTCTGCCTATTGTCATCTGTGTGTGTGTGTGTGTGTGTGTGTGTGTGTGTGTGTGTGTGTGTGCTGGGATGAATGTGTCATTGTTAGGAGGAAAAGGGCAAGCCGGGAGCCTGAAGGATGCTAAGTGGAAAAGGAGATTTGCGGGTGTAAGAGCCAGTAATCTCAGATAAAAATTTAGGTGAGGTGTAGAGGCAGGCATTTGAGGAATTTCAATGCGCAAGAGACAGGATGTGGAATAGGAGGAGTGGAAGGAGGAGGAGGAGGAGCGCGGCTAAAGAGCCTGGTGTTTTTAATCACAGTCCTCCCATGTCAGAGGCCCCAGTGCTGCTCGGGAAGCAGAGGGGAATGAAACTGTAATTATGTGCGGTGGACGCAGTGGTCCCAACGTTAATGACGCGCGCTAGATTACAGACGGTTATCAGGGGCAACCCGTCCCTTTCACTTACCCTCACTTGCAGAGAAAAACCTACTCATGAAATAACAGCATCAGGTTTCCCAAACACACTTGTACATGAAATTCAAGGACTTTTCAAAAAGGTCTTTTTTGGGTGAACATTAAGCACTAAAAGCGTATTTAAAATGTAAAACAATTTCCAAAGAAATGTTTTTCCATGAGACATTATAATTAACCGCTGGAGTATTAACACAAATATCCATCGTAGGGACCATGATGAGCTCATGATGTGAGGTATCGATTCTTTTAAGGAAAAAGGTTCAGAGCGTATTAGTAAATTGTTATGCATTTTAACGTTTAAACCAACATGGACAAGAACTCCTTGAAGAAAAAGAAAAATCGATATTTAAAAAATCTCCAATTTTATGACAGCTAAGCAAACTAAAGCTGCAGACACACTGACCAGACGGCCAACGCTCAGCAGAAAAGGCAGTTGGACTGATCAGTCTCCCGGAGTTGGTCAAAAAAGTGCCTCGGAACACACCAAAACGGCGAGACGTAACACGTCTCCATAACAGCAAGAGCCGCTAATCTGTATTGTCGGCCAAAAATCAAAACCGGCAGCTGATTGGACAAACGCGTCACGTGGGTCTGGTTTCTCCGGAAATTCAAAGCCAGACTGTCATGGTGGCTTGTTCAGAATATGATCTCATATTGTACTAAAATAGTTCATCGAAACGTGTTCCTGAAAACATTTTAAGCGAGAAATAGGCCACGCTGAATCGGTCTTCATTTCAGATCGACAAAAGGTCAGATTAAAAGATTTTTGTCAGATTTTGAGAGACTCTAGTTCACGCTCATTTCACCCCCCGTTTCCGGGTTAGCACTCTACCAATCAGATGGGTCATTTGAGTCCGACTGCCGGCAGTGACCGCCCCGCCGATTATACATGTCAAATCGGCCAAAATGAAGGCCAACGGCCTCTCGGACAGACGACGGCACGTTTTTCTTGAATCCAAAAACTAAGATTTTTAGGGACAGTTGAAACCCAATGGCATCCTATCAAGAAGCCAGAAGTAATGCTGAGGGCTCAAAGCAACCAACCCACTATCTGGCAGCTGGGGAGTCGATCCCTAGAAAAGGAGTTATATGTGTTTTGACAAAGCCACGTGTCGCGCTTGAGAGCCCTTGAGAGACAAACCCAACTGTCCTTATAGCTTACTTATACTAAGGATGTTTCTCAGGATGTAGGGGACATGTAAAAAGTCAACTTTGGCACATAAATGAGGATACACACACGCAAAAGGTAACACTCACCAAGAAACAAGGTTGCGCATGCGGGCACACACACACATGTATACAGACACACGAGCAGAGACACATGGCATTGTGACTCAAGGCAAAGCTTGTGTGGATCAGTCAACAAACATCCTGGGAAGACAACGAACAAGCAGCACGCTGTTTGCTCAACCAGCTTTGTTGCTACCCGATGGGACTGAGCTGCTGTGAGTGCAGTTGTGCAAATGTGTGTGCGCGGCCGGACTTAAACACCCTCTTCTGAATATCCCCCCGCTGACCTGTGCTGCTGCAAAACCTTGTGGTGTGTGTGTGTGCGTGCGTGCGTGCGTACTGGTCCATGACCACAAACATATTGCCCGAGACACACAGAGATGTGTCACAACCATGTGACTGACGACCCTGATAACTGCCAACAGTAGTTATGCACGTCACCACTCCAGCCAGATACACATTTACACAGAGGCACACACGCAGGCGCACACACACACACACACACACACACACTGACTAACAGAGAACATGTGAGGCGCAGTTGGAGATGTGAATGGAAATAACCAGAGCCAGCGGTCTTCAGACACCCAGCAGGAATCGCTTTCTCTAGTTTACACCTGCCACACACACACACACACACACACACACACACACACACACACACACAAGCCAGAGCTCGCTGGCTTGGCAAGCACAATCGGGGAGGCTGTTGTTGTTGTTTTAAAGCATCGCTGCGCGTGCATAAACTCTCATAAATATTCATGTCCATGAACCTGGCTTGCTGCTTTATTCATGCTGGGTGTACAAGAGTAAGAGAGAAAGAGGGAGGGAGGAAGAAAGAGAGAGAAAATGAAAGAGAGAGGGAAAGAAAAAGAGAGAGAGCGCAAAGTGAAAGGCATATAGAAAAACAGGTGGAAACAAGGAGAGCGATTGGGAAAGAGGAATACGAGGAAACGGAGAGTGTGATAAAAAAACACTGCTGACTTATTTACACTCTGTGCTACACATAGCAATTAGCCCACATGAACAGTGTGTATGTGTGTGTGTGTGTGTGTGTGCTGTCACACATTCATGCACACACATCACTCGTCAAGGTTACACCAGTTCAGTGTGTAGTAATTACATCTGCCACTTAGGGGCAGCATCTACATAACCTTAACCCTATCCTGACCCCTGCCCCCCCCTGCATGGTGGAGGTGTAACAACAGAGCAGAGGGAGGAGGTAACTTTTCATCACTGTGACACTGATCACCTTTGTGGAGGATGCTTGGTTGATTGTTTTAGGCTTTACATTTTAATGATTTGGCAACTCCATAGTTAGGCATGACGTGTGGGAAGGTAAGGGTTTAGTGTCTTGTTGGAAGACATTTGAACAAGATGCAGTGTCTGCAGCCAGCATTTTACAAGAAATACATTGTTTAATTTAAAGGGCTGCTCCAACAATTTAGTACTGTACTTCCATAAAGATATGGGACTCACAATACACACATTTCAAAAAGAATATTTTAAATCAAAGAGCAGAGGTCAAGATATCCCAACTTTTAGTCCCTATTATGGGTCAAGAACTAAAAACTAAACATAATACAATAAGTCCAATAACATATTTTTGTTAGACCCTCGCTGCCCTGTTTTGGCAAGCAGAGTGGGACTACATTTTTGATTTCTGTCGGGAACTACTTCTGTTCGAGCATAACTCGTCACATGTAAAATCAATGGGGAGCTCATTTAAGCTAAAATGAAATTAGTTACAATTAATTTTCTCTTTCTCCGTTTCTCATGTCCTATTTCACAAATCTGACTTCTCTAGATATTCATCTATTTTACAGATAGCTTCTCCTGTCCTCTTCTGTTTCAGTAAGGTCAGGAGCAGAATGGAGAGCCACCACAGCTCCCCAAATTTAAACACATGCACACGTACACACCCACATTTAAATATACATGCACAGGCACACACACACAGTGAGAAGCGTAGGTGTCACAAGGTCAAATTGCTCCCTGCTGTTTGACACCTACCCAGCGTGACCACAAAAGCTAATCCAGCACACAAACTAATCCTCACGTTCTGTGTGTGTGTGTGTGTGTGTGTGTGTGTGTGTGTGTGTGTGTGTGTGTTGAGAAATGTGATGGTCAGACAGGCCATTACCTTTCTGTCTCTCTCTCTCTGGGTTGAAGGTTCCCAACCATGATTGCATCTGTGCAGAAAAGACACAAAATGGAAGGAAAAGGTCAGGGCAGTTACTTTGACCAAAAATCAGTTGTTTTTTTCCTATAGAGGAGTGGCCTGAAGTTTAGAGGCAAGTGCCTGCAGTGACCACCTGAAAAAAATATCATATTGGCTATCACACCAATCCAAAATCCCTCCACTTTCTCACCCCTGCAAAATTGCCTAATTCACATCAGAGGGTAGAGCTTAGAGTCAGAAGAGAGCACTTAAGACAGCTCCCAGCATCTCACTAAAAAACACTGGCAACTGATCAGCTTCAGCGCACACAATATATGACATGAGGAAGAAGAAAAGGCAAAGGGTAGAGGGAAAGGGGAGACATTTTTTGAAGAAGTGTTGAAGAAAAAGAAAAAAGTGGAGCAACATGGCAGATCTGAGATCTCCAGAGAGACTGTGGGAATACTTTTCGCTCTTCCTCTGTCTCCTCTCCCGGGGGAATGCAGGGAAAATGTCAACAGACACACGCAGGAAAACACACACACAAACACACAAGACTGGGATTACTAATGGTGGGATAGGGCGGGGGGGCAGTAGGAAACCAGAAGGTTTATGTAACCCAAGACATCATAGACAAATCTCTGGAGGCCCAGTGTGAGCTTCACATGCACGTACAAACAGGCGGCATGAACGATAGGCACTAACAGCTCTTCTGTTCTGCAATTTATTAACTCAATGTTGCCATGGTTTCTCTGCGCTGACGTGATTGTCATTGTAAATCTGTGTGACTGTGGTGTGTTTGTGCAGTGAAAGAAAAAAAAACAGCCATTTGGTCATTAGACTGAACTTGTTCCAGAGCACCACAATCCATCAAAATCAACAAACGCTGATAATAAGTGGAATATCATTATGCTTCGGCCCGGTCTCTAGTGTGCGTATCCAGCTTTTGTTGCAATCTCTTTTAAGCCGTGCCACCGAAAGTCGAGCAATTCAGACAGTTAAGTGTTGCGGCGTGAGTCTTAAGAGGGAAGGAGTGGGCATGTACAAATCACAACAATAAAACAAACACACCACCACACTCTCAGAACTCTCTGTCTGGCCTGATAATGACCCATTAGCTTTCAAATCGCTGTAGTTAGTATGAGCTCACAGTCACTCAGAATGTGTCCGTGTTTCTCTAAATAATCATGTTGTAAATGGCTTGGACTTGGTAAACTAATGAGCTACAAAGTCGTTTTTACCCACGATCCTCCCTCTCTCTCCCCCGTCTGTCTCCGGAAAGCGGAGAAACTTCTCCGTCCAGCTAACATCTCACCTCTCTTCACTCAGCCTCCTCTTCTTTATCCCTTTCCCCGATGCGTCGCCACCTACTATGGTTTCAAAGCTTTTAAAATTCTTTCAAGTGAGACAGCCTGCAGCTGAAAAGAGATAAGGCTTGAGCTCTTCATAAATATGATAGAGAAAGCAAAACGGCAGAGTGAAGGAGGAAAGAGACAGGAAAGAAAAAGGGGGGGAAGGGAAAATGAGGGGAAATAGAGACAGAGAAATAGTGAGGGAGACAGATAGATGTGGAAAGGAAAAGAGAGGGAGAGGGAAAACAAGAAAGGTGGAAAACAGAGAAACAGAGCGAGACAGGAGGTTGAGGGAGGGACAGCTGAATACTGTGAGCTGAATGAGTTATGAGATGCAGGTTGCAAACCAGCTACATTCAATTTATTCTCTTTATCACATTCACGATAAAGAGCTGTGTAGTCTCTTTTCCTTTCCCTTCCCTTTAGCTACCTGCTGTCTGTCCGTCTGCAGCCCAACTATCTTTAAATATCTCACCGCCTCATCACTCACTCTGCCACCCAAACAAAGAATGCTACTAACATTAACGATGACAATTTATTGTGAGTCTGATGTGGCTTTAATCGGATTCTCCTTTGATGAAAAACATCCGAAACCCACAAACCTGTTGTTGTAACACATTACTGCCAGCACCTTTCCACTGGCAGTACAGCCACATTGTGCGGTGTTGTCAGATCAGGGGAATTAAAGTATGTGAACTGTGTGGAATGCTGCCTCTGGGCTCCAACTGCACCCGTACAATGGAAAATTACACAGAGCTACGAGCCGACATGGAGAAGAGATCAAATAAGTGGTAAACCAATAAATCACCTACAAAAAAATTTGACTTTTCTGAGTAGCTGGAACAAGCGACCGGTGGACATTGTTGCTTAATAAAATAAATTGAAGCCACTACACATAATACTTGAATAAGAGTTTCTGACTTTTTTACTGCCTCCCTGTATATGAAAAAAGACCCTTAAAACCATTCTGTAATCTGAATAATTAGTAGCTTTATAGAATAATTCTGGCTCATTACAGCTTGTACTTGTAGAAATTTAATATGAAAAAAATAGTAAAAAAATACAAGTACTAAGAGGCCATGATGATTTCTTCAAATAGCTTATTTTGCCCAACCCAAACCCCAATGGTGATCAATTTACAATCATATAAAACAGAGAAATGTGGGAAATCCTTTCATGATTTTAAACATACACTATAGAAACTATGACCTGCTTGCTTTCAGTTTTACCTCCCAATCAAATAGCTTGCAACCTGGCTAAATTGTTGGCTTGTTTACGACCTGTCTGATTGTCTGAACAATTGTGTTTTATTCCCCAAAAGTATGAAAATAAGACCAGATAATAATGTAATAAACCAGATTTATCCTTTAAATTATTATTGATCATCAGAACAGCATTGTTTCTGCATTCATGTATATAGCAACTGTATTACAACCATGACAAACTAAATGATTGAAAACACAAAATCTAATTCTATTTTAACCTTAGACCCATTCCTAACCCTAAAATAATATATCACACACAGAAAGTTCTTTCGGGGTAATTTTTCGTGACCATTTCTGTGAGAATCTCTACAATAGTGCTCCCATGTAGAGAAACATGAGACACACAAACGACAATCCTGTCTCATTTCTGAGAGACGTCAGCTTTCACTAATGTCACTTTTCTAAAAGGTCACAATGCATTTGGATTCAGCTAAATTGCCAGTCTTTGGGCTGCTGCCGCGTCTGACTGCACGCATGTTGAGCACTCACCCTCGCATTGGCCACGCAGATTATCCTGGCGTAGCAGCAGATCATCAGGAAGATGAGGCTGAACAGAGGCACGTACCATCTGCAAAAGAACAAACAAGAGCAGGTCGTAAGAAAACGCCAAATAATATTAAAAAATCATTCCTGTTTGTTTTTCTTTGGCCTTCTTGTAGTCCTGTTTTAGGAGCAACAGGAGGTTTTCGAATACTCTTTAGGCCAAAAGAAAATGAAAAAGAAAAACATCCAGGATTTAATTAATTTCTAATTAATTCACAAGTAGAGTGTCATATATCCTAATGGAATTCTTACCTTGACAGGACGTAATAACATACTAGGTGTCCAATGTTGAGATATTATGGCTGTCTAAATTTGATTAGAGAGAAACTCATCTAATAAGATTTCTTCTGCAGGACGGCAATCTGAGAAGGCCATCGTTGTTGAAATGATTTGGTGTCTGGACAAAAGCTTGTTCTGGTTTGAAGTTTCACTTAAAATCATTGTAATTCAGCCTGTAAATTATCCTGCTGCTCTATTTTAACCATGAAACATTCGTAGTTTCATGTCTTCCATAAAACAAAAAAATCTTACTACCACACATTTAAGAGTTTGTTTAGGTAAGACTGTTATGCTGGTGGACACTGGACGGCATTATTCTACATAGCTGATGCATAGAGGACCCAACAGCACCTCTGGACCATACTGCACATAGTTTAAGGGAGTAGAGAGAGAGAGGCAGACAGTTTATGTGAGTAGAGAGAGCGGTAGACAAAGTGATAAAAATGATAAAATGATATAAAAGATAATGCCAGCAAAGTCACAACTGCAGAAATACATGGCATTCCTATGGAATGAAGGGTTGAGAATCAAGGGAGGAACGGGCGAGAATAACATGTCAGGTATTTCTGAGCGGATGAAAGAGAGCGAGACGAGCGAAGAAAACGGGGGTGATGGATTTGTTGGAATGGCAAGCCTTGTGTTATGCAACCTCTTGGGAGGTGATGTAAGCTCGGAGGAGTTTCAACCTCTCCCTGTAATCATGAAACGGGCCTTTGTCTCGCTTTGATAGACAGGTTCCTGGCCACTACGTCTCTGTTCAGCCTCAGTAACTCTTGAGCAGTCGAGACTGCGCTGTGCGACACCCAAGTCCTCCTGAGCACCTGGCACAGGCAGGTAGACACTGGCCAAATGCCCCTACGTGATAAACATATTAGGTAGAGCAGAGGAAGAACGTCAAGGGTAATCACAGGCCTAATCATGAGCCACAGAAGAAAAAAAAAAGTTCAACTGACATTCAAAACAGAGAGACTGAATCTTGTCTCTGACCCATAAATACAGGGACCCACATGGTTTCAAAGGAAAATGGATTGGGAATAAATGTCCAACACTGTGCCTGAAAATTAATTGACATGTGTGCTAAAAACTGAACTTTTAGCAACATCTATAAGGCAAATAGTAGGTCCTTGGCCTAATTTAACTTTGTCCACATTTGTCTTCCAAGCCTGCAGGTCGAAAAAAATAACTCACGGAGCATTATCGAATTAAACTTTTTATTGGCAGGGGAATCCGAAATGGTAGGCGTTTGTTTCACGGCAGGAAACAGGGGGAGGGAAAGGCTGCTTTACACATTGTGTTACTTCACGCCTTGTAGGGAACATCAATATACCAAGAATACCCTCTCTGAACATGTGTGTGAGTGCATTTGTATTTGCGCATCCACACAGGTTAAAAAACGGCATGGGACAATGATGAAAGCGTTTCAGGGGAGACCTGCGCAAGCGTCACCTCGTGTGATTTAATAACCTGCTCTCCGGAATAAACAGCGTCCAATTACGCCAGCGCACGTCCCGGTAATGATGGAGAGACGAGGTGGGGGGTGGGTGTATTGCTGGAGAGGGGAAACGAGGGTGGGGGGGTGGGGGGGCTTTTTAACGATAGCGTGGGGGGCTGCGAGGAGGAGAGAATGACGGGCGGCAGCTACAAAGTGCTCTAATTAGCATGATAATGATCTGCCATTAGAGTCCGCTCTGCTCTACAGCTGAGCACTACCCGGAGAGAGAGCGAGAGAGCAAGAGGGAGATGGGAGACGGGAGGAAAAGAATGAGAGAGAGAGAGAGAGAGAGAGAGAGAGAGAGAGAGAATGAAATAGAGGCATCGAGAGAGAGAGAAGACTATGAGTGGGCACAGGATGATAAAAGTGAAGATAAGATTAGAGGTGAGGATGGAAAGGTGGATGGATGACGTCAGATTGTGGGTCAGGACCAGAAAGAGAAATGAGAAAGAAACATTGGGTGATTAAAAGACAGGGAGAGGGATAAGGTCATAATGAAAATGAAAGGAATAGCAGAAAGAGGCTGCAGCCAATAGATCGACTGGGAAAGGATGGATAGAAAGACGGATAACCACAGAGGGGTTTTGAGAGGACAGCAGTGAGCCAGGATGGAAGCCTGAAACTGGTAGAAAAAAAAGGTTATCACAGACGCCCAAGATTCAATCTCTCAGCCTCAGCCGGGCCCTCCCCCCAGTACCACTCTGAGGTGAAGAATGAGGCTTGGATGTAAGAATCCTTAATTTAAGTGCTTGGTAGGAGATGAGAGTACTGTAGGGACCTGGCTGTGCGGGTTAGTGCTCAACTTTGACAAACAGGATCCTACTGCTGGGTGAAAGATCAGGATCTACCTGTTTAACCACTCAGACAGCGACAGGACACTGCGAGAGACAGAAAGGGAGGAGGAGACACAAAGACTAGGAAGAGCAGGGTGTGTAGGGTGCGTCTCACCAGATGCACTAATGTTAAAGTTAAAAAGGAAACAAGACTAAGATTCTACAGCCATGCTAGTGACTCTGTGAGGCTGTACTTTTAAGCTAAATGCTACAACCGTCAACATGCTCACAATGACGATGTTGAAGTAATGATGTTTAGCAGGTATAATGTTTACAATGTTCATTGTCTTAGTTGTGTGTTAGCATGCTAAACATAGCTAATTATCACTAAACGCAATGTAGCTGAGACTGATTGATATCATTAGGTTTGCAGGTATTTAGTCAAAAAGTATTGGAGAAATTACCAGCAAAGTTATTACAATTCACCCTGTGGGGAACATGAATGTGTGACCCCAATTTCATGACAATCCAAAAGCTGTCAAGCGATTTCACTCAAAACCACAAAGGTCGGGCGCTCTAATGGCCAAAGGGTTAAGGTGCAGACCACGAAACATCACGTCCCCCGTTCAAATCCAGCTGGGGACCTTTGTGCATGTCATTCCCCATCTCTCTCTCTCTCCCTCTCTCTCTCTCTCCTCAATTCCTGGCATCTCTCTACTTTGAAAAAACAAACAACATAAATCCAAAAAGGTCAACTGTGACATTTTTAGCATACATCTTCTGGGTACCATGAATGTCTATACAAATTTTGTGTCAATTCATTTAGTAGATATTTCACTGAATAAGTGAAAACTTTGACCTGCTGGTGGCGCTAGACGAAAGGTCAGTTGAATAAAAGTCGCATACTAAGTCATTAAAATTCATCCCCTGGTCACTATAAATATCTGTAATAAATGTCGTGGCAATCCATCCAATAGTGGCCAAGACATGCCAATAAAAACCAAAATGTGGCTCAACAAAGTCATTAGGATTCATTCTCTGGGGACCATGGATGTATGTACAAAAATCCATGGCAATCTATACAATCAATGTTGAGATATTTCAATCTGTATTAAAGTGCTGGACAGACCAACGGACCAACCCAATGGCTTTACCCTCCCTAGAGCCACCTTTGTAATTATAAGCTTTCATTTCTGAACGGCATTTTTTTTTTTTTCTGTGCCATGTCTGACTGCGGCCCATGATACACACCAATGGGGATCTCTAAGAGCGGTGACTCAGCTAAGCTCGACTGCTTCCAATTGCTGACTCAACCCCTGAAATTCTGCACCTCAGTCACAAAACGCTGTCCTCTGCTTTTCATTCTCCTTCCTCTTTCATCCCCTTTCACACTGTCCTCCTCCTCTGAGCCTCCCCCGCCTGCTCCGTCCTGTCTGCGCCGCTTCGCTGAACTCTGATGAAGACACACTATGGGGCGTGGGCAGAGACGAGGGCAATCTATTTCTCTCACTCTTCTCTCTCCTTCCTGTCCTGCTATGCGTCCCCTCTTCTCTTGCTGAGTAATTCCCCGTCTCTCTAACTGTACCCCGTATGTCTCCCCTCCCACCTTTTCCACTTTTTACCTTAAATACTAAAACCTCTGTTCTCCCGCGTCTTTTCCAGAAAGCTGTAAGCATGGTGTGTGTGTGTGTGTGTGTGTGTGTGTTTGAGTGTATGTGTTTTTTCCTGCCTTGGCCTCTAATCTCTCGTCTGGTTTGATGTAATTAGAGCTAATGAAGATTCCCTGATCCTCTGAGCGACTCGTCCCCCCCTGGGCCACAACAGCGTGGAAAACTAGAAAGAGCCGGGGAGCAGAGGAGCACTGATAAAAGAGACACAGGGTTGTTTAGTGCAGCTGATAGCTATGTGTTGTTCTGCATGTGTGCGTGAGTCTGTCTGTGTGTGTGCATGCTTATTTGTTTAGAAAGATTGATTCCCTGCTGATGCTGCGAGCAGCAACGCGATTACCTTGGCTCATTGCAAAGTGTTGTTGTGTGCATTTGCTTGTGTGTGTGTGTGTGTGTGTGTGTGTGTGTGTGTGTGTGTGTGTGTGTGTGTGTGTGTGTGTGTGTGTGTGTGTGTGTGTGTGTGTGGCTAAGCGTCTGTGCCGGGGGATTGGCAGAGCCCTTGCAGACTTAGGGCCAGTTGCAGAAAGCAGTAGACAGGCATAATCCTTCATAGCCGTCCTAAACACTTAAATACACAGTGTAGCAACTCCCCTAAATCTGACAAGGCAGAGGCAGACACAGGCACACCCACATGTGCGCACACACACGTCATGTGCACACGCACACACGCACGCGCACGCACGCACACAGACACACACACACACACCTTGGCCTTACACCAAGAGGGGGAAAAAAAACCTGCAGGCTCCCCTGACATGTAACCCTTCACATTTCCCCGCAGAGACAGCTTTCTTCCCCCTTCCTCCTCCTCATCACCCCCAGTGGGGGGAAGCTTTGATGCCGGCGCTGAAAGGGTCTACTTACATCCCAAATCTCCAGGCTACGTGATCGTCTGTGATCCAGCTGGGGGGAGAGAGAGAGAGAGAGAGAGAGAGAGAGAGAGAGAGAGAGAGAGAGAGAGAGAGAGAGAGAGCGATGAGGGAATTACAAAGGAAAGGGAGAGCGTGAGCGGAAGAGAGACTTGTGTGACTGCGTAGGGGAAAAGCTGTGCAGCTGTAGCTATTAATAAGCCGAGAGTGGAAAGAGAGAGCCGAGCCTGGAGATTAGGGCTCTGTCCCAATTCTCATTCCACCGCCTCCTCGCCTCGGCCTCTTCCCCTTTTCCTCACCTTTTAACTACCCTGCAAACAAATAATGCCTTTCACCACAAGAACTAGAGAGGCTGAAGGGGCGTTTTACTGCTTAAAGATGTGCTGATAATTGCCAATTTTGATCACATAAAATCTTATGACTGAACGAGCCTGTCTGTAACTGGAATGAGGCCAGTGCTGTGGCCCTCCTTAAAAGGAAATACATTTAACAGAAAATCTGCTGTGGCTTGCTGACCAAACATACTATGCTGTAGCAGGACAGTTAGCTATACAGTACTCACCACCAGGCTCCTGCGGGTCCATAGTAACCCTTTAGCAGTGGCAAAGAGGCCATGACCAGAGGCACCCCCCACGCCATCAGATGGTACGACCTGATAAAAGGCAGGCATTTATTTCATTATAAGCACAGAGGCCAGGGAGCTTTCCCCCTGAGAAAAAACACTTATGACTAAATCAATTCTCTTCGTCTTCAGTTCATCCCTTTGTTGGCACTTACATCGGGGTCATTTTTCAGGTGCAGACAAACGCCTATACAGCCAGAGTGCCAATTACTTATGGTAATATAAATAATAATTACCCTCACTGTTGTGGCAAAGATGATTTACAGAGGATATGTCTGCATCGAAAACACAAACAGGATGCAGATTCTCACACGACAGGTGCTAGTGACAAAATCTGCAGACAAAGCTGGCTTAACTGAAATGTATTGCCCGTATAGCCCATTTTTAAAGGAAAGTGGTAAGGAAAGCTGGAGAGGCTAATACTGGCTTTCAATGAAAAATTATAGGATCAGTGACAGTCTTCTAAGAAGTTCAAAAATCTCCATCACTGAACCTCGCTGTGTTTGTGTATGTGTATGTGTATGTGTGTGTGTGTGTGTGTGTGTGTGTGTGTGTGTGTGTGTGTGTGTGTGTGTGTGTGTGTGTGTGTGTGTGTGTGTGTGTGTGTGTGTGTGTGTGTGCGCGTGTTCCATGTCTTGGGCACCGGTGTGGGTGTCAATACTTTATAGAGCGTACAGTGTCGCCCGGTCAATAGAGTGTCCTGCCCTGACTTGTTCCAAGTGTGGTCAATTGAGCGGTGGCGACACAGCTGACACAGACTCAATCCCTCTCGACTTGTACACACTTTCTCACTCTGATTTCACTGGGGCACACTGTATCTACCCTCTCTATCCTCATCTGATAGACAGCAGGGTGCGAGTGTGTGGGAAAGAGACATAGGAAATGTATGGATCCAGAGAGAGAGAGAGAGAGAGAGAGAGAGAGAGAGAGAGAGAGTTTAGATCAAACACAAGAGGGAAAACAAGGTAGACAGGGAGAAAAAGGAAATGGTGGATGCGCTAAAAAAGAGAAAAATCGAGCAACTGAGGCAAGGGAGGTAGAGAGAGTGGTGTTGTGTGGTGGGAGGAGAGATATAAATAGTGAAATCAGAGCTGCCAGTCTGTGGCGTGACGATTGGTACGGGGGGGGGGGTGTGCCTTGTCAGGAAATCAATGTCGAGAGCTTGCAGACCCGCAGACACACACACACACACACACACCAAACACTCGCAGCGCTTTGAGAGGGAGATGACGAGGTCCGGAGCTGCGCACAACATGGGCTTAATGAGGCACAGCAGGACTGCTATGCACTCTGTATTTCACACACCTGCACGCACACCCACACACACGTGCAGACACAAACACACGTGCAAGGTCATATAGAAATCTCTCTCGAGGCTCAATCTCATTTCTCACCGCCTCACACCACTTCTTCTTTTTCTCCCCTTTGCCTGAATCCGTCCTTCAAACACACAAACACACATGCACGCACACACACACACACTTCCCATCCTCTCTTGCATCCACTTCAATCACTCTTAGATCATCTAGCCTCCGTTCTCCGTCTCCTCTGGCGATTTGTTCATTCATAAACCATCACACTGTGCCGCCTGTGTGCCTGTGTGTGTGAGAGAGAGGGTGGGTGGGAGGTTGGGTTAAGGGGCTGAGGGGTAATTGTGCATGCATGCAAAGCCCCATACCCTCCTGCCGAAACACATAGAGCTTACCCCCCTGATGCCCTGTCTTCACTTCGCTCTAACCTATTAAGTGTCAGTTTTTTTTTTTCTGTGTGACCAGCCCCACGCAAAAATACAGACACATACTCCTCCCACCTAGTCCCTCTGGACCCATGAGAGGTATGCAGCTGACAAGGCTCTGAAGAGAACCGATTTTGGCCCCCTAGCCTGCCCCGTTCCCTGCGCCCATAAAGCCATCTCCTTCTGAGTTATAACACCATTATATCGTCTGGCTTATTGCTAATCAATGCAGGGAAACTCCCATGGGGAGGGGGGGGGCACCTCCCTTTACCAGCCCAACCCCCTCACACACAGATGGGTAGGAGGGGTGTGCACACCTAAGCACATTTACAGGATACAACCATGAACAATCTACTTGCAAGAGAGACTTACAGAGGTGCTGCTGCTTGTTAAAGCTTTTTTTTTTTTCCACTTACGGAGTGCATACTTTATTTTGGAATGTGTATTTGTGTCATGGAAAATGAGAAAAGATCTCACCAAGACACAAGCAAATTCACACTCGCACTGTGGAGAGTGCACATGGGAGTTTGAGCGACAGAAACATAGAGCCACAAAGCGTGAAGATGGGTGCACACACACTTAACGGCTGACACTCACTCCCTTTTCAATTAGAGTGTCGGCTGGAACAGAAAAGAAGGGGGAGGAGGGGGCTGTCAATGCTCTGCGGCGAGACACATGCTCTGGCAGACCAAACACATGCACATACACACACACACACACACGCAGAGGGAAATGACCACAACAACAAAAAACAAGAGACAAATATACATTTAAAGGAAGATACAGAGGCGGGCATAGAGAAAGAAAAAAAGATCTTTGTGCACACGAGGGACAAGAGTTGAAATAATTTGTCGATAAATCGATTAGTGGATCATAAATCACTTAAAATGTAGGTCATTTAAACTCCTATAATTCTCTGGTTGCAGTTTCTCCAATGTGAGGACTTACTTACTCTCAGATATAAAATATTGTAAATTAAATAACTGGGTTTTGGACAAAAAGAAAAAATATTGACAACAATAATCAGTAAATCAACCAATCAATAATGGAAATAATTGTTAGCTGCAGCTCTAAGTCCCTGACTTACATCTCATATCTGTTGGTGCTGATTTCTCGGACCAGGTTGAGGTACAGGTTCACTGTGATGAGGCAAACCCAGGCCAAGGCACTCCAGTCTGCAGAGACACACACACACATGGAAAAACAACAAGGTCAAATTACAACACAGCTTCCCCCATCACACAGCATGCACCTGCAATTGTGTCCAAACACACACGTATGTAGCATAGTGTGTGTGTGTGTGTGTGTGTGTGTGTGTGTGTGTGTGTGTGTGTGTGTGTGTGTGTGTGTGTGTGTGTGTGCGTGCGTGCACGCATATGAGTGTGTTCCACTTTTTGATAAATGAAGGCCCATTCTGCAGTAATATGAGGGAAACCTGTGGATTAGGGTGATGGATGAGAGGGGGGAGCTCAGAGACAGATAATGATGAACTGTGGAAAAGCAGAGGGACATAAGCAGGAGTTGAGGGCGAGAGAGGAAGAAACGAAGGGGGGGGTGGGTCAAACGGAGTGGACTACAGTGAGTCTAAAGAAACTGAAAAGAAAAGAAGAAATGAAGAAAGGAAAAGAAAGGTGAAATCAGCAGAGGGGAAAAATGAATAGGAGTCTAGAAAGCTCACTTCCCCTTTTCTACCCTCGTATTCAGCCCTTTTCCTTGTGGTGTGTGTGTGTGTGTGTGTGTGTGTGTGTGTGTGTGTGTGTGTGTGTGTGTGTGTGTGTGTGTGTGTGTGTGTGTGTTTCTCTGTGCGTTTCTGTTGACAGGACAGGCAGTGTCGGTCGTCACAATGATGGATTCTCACAGCCACATACTCAGCTTACTCAGTTTCACACAACAGACCCTGCACACATGCACACACAAATACATAAAACGCGCACTCCTTTTACCATCAAACAATGTTTAGGAATAGTGTGCAGTGACTTAGAAAGAAGGAAGCTGGCTGTTTATGTCATGATCACAATAAATCACTGTCACAACGTGTCTTACATAACCAGACAGCAGTCGACGCTTCGCTTTAAAAGGCGCTGACACACCAGCCCGGTTATCGGCCGTTGGACAGTCTGGCGAGGTCGGCGTCTCGAGTCGGTTTGGCGTGTTCCGTGCCGTCGTCAGTCGGAGTAGCCGCCGGCATTCATTTGGGCCGATTTGACTTGTTGAATCGGTCAGTGGGCAGTCGGACTCAATGACCAATTACCGGAAATGACGAGCGGGATGAGGGTGACGAACGCCTCTCAAAATCTTTGTCGATCTGAAATGAAGACAGATTTGGCAACTGCATGTTCTATTTCTCACTTGAAATGTTTTCAGAAACACGTTTCGGTGAACTATTTTCGTAAAATACGAGATCGTAGTCCAAACGAGCCGCCATTATGGTCAGTTTTGAAATTCGGGAGAAGCCAAGCACACGTGACGCGTTTGTCCAATCAGCTGCCGGTTTTCATTTTTTGGGCAACAATACAGACTAGCGCCGCCTGCTGTTATGGAGACGTGTTACGTCTCGCACACGCGCACGCGCAGAAAGTACGCTCAAGTCGGCGTCGCTTCGGTGTGCTCCGAGGCACTTTTTTGACCAGCTCGGGGAGACCGATCAGTCAGACTGCCTTTTTCTGCCGCCGGTCGGCCATCGGGTTGGTGTGTCAGAGCCTTAACTCGACACGCACAGCTCAGCTTCACTACCTGTCCTGACGCTGCCCCTTCAACCATCTTCCTCCATTTCAAACACGTTTCATAAAATTTTATTGGTCGGAGTTCAAAGCAGAGCTGTGATATGAGGCTCCCACTAGACCCGGCGCTTCGCAACAAAGTGCCCGCTCAGTCAGCCCGCTTTATGTACAGCTGTTTGTCCTTAGCGTAAGGATCCTCATGATAAACCAAGGTGACAGGCAACAACCCTGCAGCACTAACTCACTGCCCATTACCCTGGATCCGAGTGTGTGCGTGTGCGTGTGTGTGTGTGTGCGTGCTTGTGCGTGTGTGCGTGCCTGTGAGACCAATGAAAATGAAGATTGGTGGAGTGTGGTATTAACAGCCAGTCCTAACTAAGAAGCTGTATGCTAACCAAGGCTAAAGGAGCTGTAATTGCAACAAATGCAACCAAGATTTTGAATGTAAACACAATCCTTCCTCATCAGTCCGAATCACAAAGAAACCTCCCCACGACTGCCCAAATTGAGAACCTGCAGATGTCCCTAATTCACCCAAAGGAAATACTGCAGTCCTGCACTGCCATTGGAGGAAAATCACCTCCTCATACAGAGGATGGTGACCAAACACTGAGGCGTCTGGTTTGAGGGCGGTATACTGAATGGCTGCTGCAATGGGCCAATAACTACAAAGCATGGTGCTTGAGACCCAAGTATTACACCATTGTATGGGTGTGTGTATACTACTAAACGTGATGTACAAGTTTTACCAATGCGTTACCACCCTTGACAACTGGTGTTTATCCAAATGGCAAGTAAATATCCTTCCCTTTTTTAATTTTTTTTTTAGAACTCCGGGACAGGATACACAGGCAAAAGACAAGAGGATAGGCTTTTACACATATAAAACAGTCCCTACATTAAGATTATGGCAACCCATAAGAAAGAATGATTATAAACCCACTGTTAAATAGAACAGAAAATACAGTAAGCTATTATAAGAAAAAAAGGATAAAGCTTTAAATAAAGCTGGACTCATCAGCATTTCTGAGTACTTAAGTCTAGGGATTTGGGGACACCGATGTACATTTTTTAAAATATACATCTGCGAGGGTTTGGTGGTCTTTTGACCAGTAGCAATGGTCTAAAAATTTGTTATTTAAAAGCATCCGTCTATCTCACTTTCTAGCCCATATATCCTCCAGAAATAACTCCTCACGTTGCATTTCAAACAATCTCTGGGTGAAAAATAGTGCTATAAGCTGGAGAAATCAGTGTCAAGGCACATTTTGTTCTTATGCCAAAAAAATGAAATGACAATGCAATATTATTTTCCACTGTGATAAATGAACTCTTCAACAGATGTCTTTGTTGAACCTTTGCTCATTTCTTTGCTGGCTTTCTTAAGTTTCTTTTGAAATTGTGCCAGTGAATAATGAATTAGGTTTTGTCTTACCAAAGTAAGTTAGCCAGCAGGCCTGGAAGTCACAAAGCGATCCCTCTGGATGCGAATCACCCTGGGTGAAAGAAAGAACAGCACAGGGAAACATTTTCACAAAGCACCTAAAAAAAAAAAAAAAAAAAAAAACTCTGCTATGTGGGTGTTTAGTGAAACGCACTCGAGTAACTCACCATAACATATCCTACGCTATCAAAGAAGGCAGCTACAGTCAGGCTGAGAATCATCTTCTGTACAGTAAAAATCAGAGGAAGACATGAAGAGGGATTTGCCAGGGCATTTATATTTATTTAGGGCAAATTCAAATGATGACTGATGTGAATGACAGCTTGGCATAAGACTTCCTTGGTGACAACCCTGTGACAATATTACACGATGGAGAAGAGAGTCTCCTTAATTCCTTCTACACAAACTGAGCTCATTGTATTTTATCTGAGAGAAAAAAACAATACTGGGTAGAGGGTAGTTGTTATGCATGCCCACTGTCTATAGAGGTGGTTACAAACTGTGGCGGTGTAGGACGCAGGCGCGCGCGCACACGCACGCACGCACGCACGCACACCTTTATTAATTTGGGGCCAGCAATGACCCTGCCAAGGCTACAGAAAAAGCCCTAGAGAGAGCACTAAAGACTATTGACTGTCAGATAACCTTTGTGAGGGGATGGAGGTAAGGAGAGGGTTTATGTGGTGTGAGAGGAACAGAGAAGGAGGAGCAGGACGAGCAGGAGGAGTTGAAGCCACTCTGTGTGACCTGTTCCAGAGGTAAGAGGATCCATCACATCCCCACGTTAAGCTGTCATTTACTTCAGATTAGGAGCATAAGGTGGAGCGCTGCTAAACCTGACAGACCTGCTGGACTGGCTTCAAAAACACCACACGGGCTGCACACTCAAACAAACACCATAAACAAACACTTATTTGCTTTAGACATTTCAAATTATTTTGAATAAAAGAAAATATATTGATGTAGAAGAAAAAGAGCATCATCTAATATTATTCAGTGTATTGTCAGACCGTAGTATAATAAAGTAACCAACTTTACCACAACCACGAGTCAATTAACTCCACAATTGATTAATCTTTGCATTTTAATTGGGTTCAATTATGCCAAGATTTGCTATGGCTAATTAAACATATTTCTGGTGGCAGCGAAGCAGACACAGAAATTGGAAAAAAAAGAATAAAATATACTCTACATTGTAGTGAAAATTTACCTGAGCCAAAGAGTGATACCTGCGAAGCAGCCAGATCACAAACAGCATGAAAATGCTGTGGAGAGAGAAGAAAGACAACAGTGAGATGTTTCTTGCAAACTGCAAGGGCAACAATTTGAACAGGACCGGTAATTTGCTGTTCTGACGATGATATGATGTCTTACTGCACATAAATACATCATGACAACTCCAACACTTGTCCCTGCAGGCACTATTGTAGAGCTGCAAAGATTAAAATTCTCTGATTCCAGCTTCTTAATAGTGAATATTTTCTTTACTCCTCTGTGACAGTAAACTGAATATATTTGAGTTGTGGACAAAACAAGACATTTGAGGACGATATCTTGGGATATTTTTCAGCATTTTTTTTTTACATTTTATAGACCAAACAACTAATCGAGAAAATAATCAACAGATGAATCGACCATGAAAATGATTGTTAGTTTCAGCCCTACTCTATTGTAAACTTTACTCTAACTACTAGACCAATGCATTCTTTAGCTTATACTACGATTACGGACCATAAAAGCAATGCCTGTTTTGACTGAACTAATGAAACCTGCAGAAAACCTGCTACAGACCTGCTTAGCAGCATTTGAAGAAGCAAAGTCCCCAGCCAAAAAGCTAAAAGTTGAAGCCAAAATGTTAAGATACAGTTCATCATTATGCCACTAGATGCCAACTGCAAAATCACAACTGACTATTATTGATTATTGAAACAAATGGGAAACCTCCAATTACTTCTTTAAAAGTGGAAATGTGCTTTTTTTCCAGAAGAGATCAGGGTCCCAACATATTCATTTCCCTTGTTTGTTTCTATTAAACACTCTAGTTATTAGTAGTACATGCTATATCATGCTTTAGACCATAACCCTGGAACTGGCATTGAAATAAATCATTTAGTTTCACTATAAAACATCATTTTAGTATAGTATAGTATAGCCTTGAATTATGTTTAATGTATTGGACATACATTTCTGACATACAAGGTGTGGCCAATAGAACAACACTGCAAACCACAGCTTCTAAAATGAACACAAAGTTAAACCTACATATCTCAACACAAGGTGAATTTTACAAGCTTTCCAACAATTGTATTTATTACAGGGTTACTGCAGTGATCACGGTTTGCACAGGTTAAAGGGACCCTGCAGTTCTTTTCTTGTAAACAAACAAAAGTTATGTTGCCATTCAGTGTGTCCTTAAGGTCAAACAAATGTGTCAAGGGCATTTCCTTCCCCATAAAACATTTGCAAAGCCAATTTTTATGTATTTTAAATCCACCACAAACAAAACGGGGACCCACTCATCGAAAAACGGCTCCATAGGGCTACTAGAGATCTAAACCTCTACAGGGAATCTTTAATATTACAGTTAACTCTTCCACCACTCCGATATCATATACAATTGTAGATATAACTCAAATATATATCAGTGTATCCCTATAGCTATGAGAAGTTAAACTACAGTATCTGGTGTGAAATAAAGGTCAAGGCTTATCATTTGAGAAAGAAATTATTTGAGGAAATATTTACCATCCTACTAAGGAGAATGTTCCTGTGGCTCGTTTTACTGTTAAAATCACCACCTGTAAATCAGAAACAATTAATTACTAAACGAATATGTATTAAAGTGTATAGTTGACATATGCCTTACATACATTGTGTAATATTTTTGTTTTTAGTAAAGCACTGTGCAAACCTACTGAGAGGTGCAATACAAATACAGTACTGCCATCATTATAATCATAAGCTTAGAAATTACTGGGTTGACAAGACTGCTATTTGTTCAAGCATGTCTTGTGTGTGTTTTTGTGCAAGCATGTGTGCAATTAAAGGAAGTATAATGAAAAGGAGTTTGCATACACTTCAGGCAACCAACACATTAGAAATGTGAGTATTTGCAATGTATTGACACCTTAGACATCTAAGGTGTTTATGGACATCACCTCCACATGCATTAGACGCATTTAAATAGGGTTGGGCATCGAGAACCGATTCCTAATCGGAATAGTTTAAAAAATTACGATCCCATCGGAATCGTTTCTGTATTGGAATCGTTTTGGAATCGTTTGGAGGATTTGGTTTCAAATCCGATCATCACTTCCCAATTTAACATGCACAAGTTTTGGTTTCCGTAGCGGCCAGGTGCTTGTTGTGTTGCAGCCATGGAGCACAGTAAGCGGTGCTC
Source organism: Perca flavescens (assembly GCF_004354835.1). Classification (NCBI taxonomy): domain Eukaryota; kingdom Metazoa; phylum Chordata; class Actinopteri; order Perciformes; family Percidae; genus Perca; species Perca flavescens. The sequence continues at coordinate 15,584,881 of NC_041341.1, read as the reverse complement.
TAGTCTGGCTTTATTTTACGTTGAAAAAACTGTAAAACTGCAAACCACCTTTGAATCAAAATAAAACTTTCCTCTTATTTGTGAAATAAGCACGTGACCCGTTTCAACTCCACCACTCAAAGAATTGGAATCGAGAATCGATAAGAACCGGAATCGAAAGGAAGAATCAGAATTGGAATCAGAATTGTTAAAATCCAAACGATGCCCAACCCTACATTTAAACATGCTATAAAACACAGAGGGCTGCTAAATGACAGCTAAGTGAAATGAAAAACATTCAAGCTGAAGCTGATCGAAAAGCTACTCTGAGAGAAACAAGAGAGGAAAGAAAAGAGCAAAGGAATGAGAAATGTGTGAGTCAGTCCGAAAAGCTTCAGGGAAAATGAAGGGGCCCGGTAGCAGTCTTGCATGCAAAATAGAGACGGACATGCCCACACTATCAGCTGTACAACACTTCTGCTGTGATACAGCTTTTCCCTCGGTGCAGTCACAACAACAAACGACTACCTTCAATCAGTCTGACTATCTACAATCACGTCACGTGTCCCTATGCAGAAAACAGGGATTTCTATTAAAAAAAGCCAAGAAACATGACTGTTTTTATTAAATATATAGAAGTGGGTTTCAAGTTTTATATAATAATTTGTTTTTGCAGTAACTGCACTAAATAGTGCATGAGTGATCTTGCTTTTTAAAAAGTTTATTATGCTATTTTTGGGTATGGATTTTCCTCCTCATGATTTGCAAGTCATACAAACATCTGTGTCATGGTTTTTATGGGCAAATACATTATCATGAGTTACCCTTGGAATGATATCCCAACTTAATACCGGAAAAGGATGAGCAATAAACTTGAAGTTAAGAACAAAGAACTGACTGTTGACTTCAAACGATTAAAGTAATTAGAGCTGCAACTAATTATTCATTATCAATTAATCTGCCAATTATTTTCTCGAGAAATCATCTGGTCCATAAAACAGTTGTCAGGATAAATGACCCTATGTCAATGACACTCAAAACTTAAGAAATATTCATTTTATGATCACTTAAGACCAAGAAAAGCAGCAAGTCCTCACAATTAAGAAGCTGTAACTAGGAAATGTTTGTTTTTGCTTGAAAATTACTTGAATGATAAAACGATTATGAAAATATTGCTGATTATTTTTCTGTTGATTGACAAATAATCGACAAATCACTTTAGTCTACGTAATAGACTAAACACAGCCTTGAAAAAAAAATATAGAACTGTAATAACACAATCCATTAAGGCCCACTCACTCAATAGCATTGAGCAGACTTGAATATCCCAAGATAAAATCCCAAATAGCACAAGATTATAGTATTAATCTTGGACAGCGCAGATATATAGACATGATATACCCTATCCGACCAAAAAAAAACACTAACTTATTACTTAAATCTGTGAAAATCTGTTGTTCAACTGACAAAGAAAAGAGGATGATGTGGGGAACAAAACTCACTACAAGAATGCATGAATAGTGCAGAATGGGAGAATTATGGGGAATGGAAGAATGTATGAATACTTAGTTTTCATTCAAAGTGTGATACCAACTCAAACTGATGCTGAGTTAGTCAATGCGGGCCATCTGTATATATGGGTTAGTCAGACAGTATATGTGACCCTGTGATAGATCACTTGCAGACATGAGCGATTGCTTGTCGTAAAAGAAGAGATGTGGGCTCAAGGCAAGTCAGCATTACTGCAGCATTCTTAGTTAGGCCAAGAGAGTGGATGATAACCTGAAGCCAAAAGCTGCTGGCATGCAAAGTTACACCTACTCACATTAACACATTCACTGCACCAGAAACAACTAAACTAATCTGTCCATATGTCAGCCTTGATTCAGCGACAAGCTACAAGTGATCCAAGCCGGGTATTTCCTAACAAGGTTATTCTGAAAATAAGGAACCTATTGACAGGTTTATCATCATCTTACACAATATCCTCAGGGTTTGGACTGAATACCGCAACCACATGTAAATTAAAGTGCAATATAATATTAATCTATTTGTGAAGGTCATGATGTGCAATTGTTGTGCTTGAAACTTTGCCAGAGAGGTGTTGATTCAACCTCTGGGTAGTTTCCAGTCTACGGTTGGTGTTGTTGTATTGGATTGCACGTTGTACAGTGCTCCTGTTGGTCTGAACAAAATAATAGGAACAGCTTACAGTAAAATGCAATCAAATACAACAACATTACATTATATTAATTTGCCTTTGTCCAAAGAAACTTACAATAAATGCATTCAAACTGCATATATATATATATATATATATATATATATATACACACAGTACAGGCCAAAAGTTTGGACACACCTCATTCAATGCATTTCCTTTATTTTCATGACTATTTACATTGTAGATTCTCACTGAAGGCATCAAAACTATGAATGAACACATATGGAATTATGTACTTAACAAAAAAGTGTGAAATAACTGAAAACATGTCTTATATTTTAGATTCTTCAAAGTAGCCACCCTTTGCTTTTTTGATAACTCTGAACCCTTGGTGTTCTCTCAATGAGCTTCATGAGGTAGTCACCTGAAATGGTTTTCACTTCACAGGTGTGCTTTTTCAGGGTTAATTAGTGTAAGTTTTTCCCTTATTAATAAAAAAGCAAAGGGTGGCTACTTTAAAGAATCAAAAATAAAAGACATGTTTTCAGTTATTTCACACTTTTTTGTTAAGTACATAATTCCATGTGTTCATTCATAGTTTTGATGCCTTCAGTGAGAATCTACAATGTAAATAGTCATGAAAAGAAAAAGAAAACACATTGAATGAGAAGGTGTGTCCAAACTTTTGGCCTGTACTGTATACATAGATTTCACTCAGACATTTATTGTAATAAAAGGTATAAAATAGCATACAGTGAAATTGAAATACTCAAGTACAAGCACTTCGGTAAGAAAATGAGTATATGTACTACTCTTATCACTGAGCAAACTGGTGAAGCAGGTTCACTTATCATTTCAAGATAAGAAATCCTCTGCTTATCTTTATTCATTTTATCCATAACAAACAAATCTACAACAATGGTGGTAAACCTTGTATCATTAGCTAAGTATGAGTAACAGGTAAAACACATAAAGCTGGTAATGTTTATTAGCTTTAGTTAGCTTGTTACCATGTCAGACACAAGTGAGTAACGTTAGCTCTCCATTAGCAGGTGAGCCAGGAAAGCAATTAGTTTAACGGTCTGTTTTAATTAGTTGCACTATAACGTTAATTTTCGATGGGTCCAATTAATGCAGCTAGTTAGCAATGTTAGATTACTGACGGCTTTTACGGTTACAGTTTAGCATTGGGAGTCATGCAGGTGTCAGGCATCCATACATCAACTTATCAATCTATCAATCAATCAGGTCAATACATTATTACCAACGAGAAGCAGGATAATAGTGAAACGTTATGTAGCGAACAATCGTTAGCTAATTAGCTAACAAAATTTTGCTAAATACTGAGTTTACACTTAAGTTAGCAAACGTTACTTACGCATCGATAGTCTTCTGAATCTGTATTAAAAAATACGCAGCGTGAATCGTTACTCATTGCCTTTGGGTTTTGACTGTTCATTTTTGAGTCACTATGAATTTAGATTATTTTGCTTCAATGTGTTTTTGTTTTGCTGGAGCTTTTTCTTGTAACCTACTTCCGGCTTCTACCGTGCGCACAAAGGGACATACAGCACCAATGACAGTGTTGACTCTGAGTCAAGTGTCATCGAACGGACAAGTTTAGGACGTTTTTTGCTAGATGTAAGCGATATGAATACCTTTTCCACCACTGATATCAGCTAACCTTCCTGTGAAATGCTGGTCAAACCCCGCAAAAAAAATCACTGTGTTTACAACTTAATTAGGATCTCATTATTAGAAACAGTAACAAAAAGCCTCAGGAAGACATTCAATGATAGCCTCTGGTATTCTCCTAAGGTTAATGATAAGGTTATCTCAATGACTGAACCTTTTTAAGATATTTGAGGATCACTTCGTTTTGTTTGCTCTCTTTGTTAGACTTTATCTGGATAACAGAGTTTGTAAATTTCACATTTCTCTGAAAAGAGACAGACAGGACAATATTAAAACCAATAGTCATTTTTATTAGGTTTTTGGTCATTTTACGTAGGCCTATCGACTGAATAAAAATCAGAAAATAAAAAAATGTTAGAATGGATCATACATTTTCGACATAGCAATATTGTTTGTAGCATATATTATAAATACATCTTACGTAATAGAATATATCAGGTTCGGGTTACCCGTAGACATTTGTTGCGCAGTTAAAAAGTGCAGGGCATCCATGCCATAGAGTTTCAGACACCACAGACAACATATAATGGGATAGTAAATACCAATACAATGGGACAATTAATTAAATGCTTAATGCTCCAGTGCTAATCAAGATGCTAGAATATAAATATCATTGAAAACACTTCAAACTGACGACCATAAACTCTAAAAAAAACCGTTGAATCAATAACTAACACATAGGCCTATACAATAGGTTGTGCAAATAGTGCAATTTTTCTTACAGCTTGTTCATCAGTGTGATTGCTGCTGGAAAAAGCTGTTTAGCTGAATGACATTAGACCATTTAATGTCATCTATTTGCTGTAGTGTTATGTGTCCACTATGGCATGCATATTGAGCTCTATTAAAGTAACCTCTGCTATTGTCTTTCAACTAAAAAGAGGAAATTAACAGTATCAATTAGACATTTTTGCATGTGCTCTTCATATTGTATGGGGTTTAATGCACAATTTGTGGGTGTGGGTCTGGGTGTGTATGAGAGAGTGAGAGAATGAAACTGTGGGTGTGTTGCAGCCTATTGACCTATTGTGGCACTGAAACCCCAGCTGCACCCATTTACCTCGGTGGCCTTTGAGGCTGTCGCGGTCGTTAGTCAAACAACAATGAGGGAGATCTGTTTGTTTTTTCTACTGGCAAGGTAAAACAACACATCTTTCTTCAAAATACATATACATTTCAAAATAAAAATCAAACTTAACTGATTCCAGTACATACTTGTAATTGCCATCATTCCCAGACTGCAACATAATTTACTGTGCTGTACAGTTAACGTTTTTACTGTTTCGTTCTATGATGACAGCTACTGCAGTGTATTCTGGGACATATTTACTTGACACAAAAAAAATATGCCTCAATTAAATTGTTACATTATTGATCAAACAACGGTGCAAGGTGTTGTCACTTGAAGCTTTCAGCAACAGTCCTCAACCTGCAGGTCATTTTGAATGCACTTCTCCCTTTTAACATAGTGAACATTGCTGTTGGAAAGGGGAAACTGAATCTGAAACAAAACAGATTTTTGTTTCACCCTATGAGGTGTATTACTACGGATACCAATAATACTGCAGTGTCATAAACTGTCGTTCTCGTTCAAACGACAAATTATAAAAAATTAACATCCAATTCTGAAAGAATGTCTGGATGTTTTAGGTGCAGTGATTAAACATTATCTTAACGAAAATAAAACTCTTGAACAGCATCCACTTTACAAGAGGAGGACAACAGCTGAGACTTTGCAGTGTTTACATGCTGTTTATGAACATCTGTTTTCTAATCTAAGGGGAAAGAACTGAAGACACTCTCAAGAAGATATGCAGAAAATAGCGTTTTTGTCCTGATACTTTATGTTTTGTCTAACTTGGGTCAGTTTATACTAATTACCTCTGCACTTAAAAAATTTCTGAATTGCTGGCCAAGTCTCAGATTTTTTTCAGCATTTAAAAGTAAAATGTCCTTGGTGCTGAAGAAAACATAGTTCATTTTCAATAATATGTGTATGCTTTATACTCAGAAGATGTTCAATACCACACAGACTTTACAAAACATGCTTTTTGACATACGGAATATGTCAGGTATTCCCTGTATTAACACTGCACATTGGAGAATAGGAATATTCAGCAACGTATAAATTGGTCTTGGCCTAGGCCTACTTATTAAAACGTTTTTGTTGTCTGAATAGGCCAAATTCAGTTTGTGAAGTTGTGCTGTCTGTTTGGTAATGCTCTTAATGTCAATTTTAATCATAACTGCATTCATGAAAAACGTATACAAACAAATAAAGTCAGTTCATATAAAAGTTTATTTTTGAAACACAAATCAGTAAAAATGGCGCAGAAGGTGCATACAAAAGCATAAAAGCATTTGCTTACTTTTTGACAGAGTGGCATGTCCAATAATCCAATGATAGTTGCAACTAAATGACAATACAGTAACAACAATGCATCTTGTGGAAACCCTCATTATTCTCTGTGCAGAAGCATTATAGCAGTTGATTCTGGTTCATTGGTCATGTAGGGCATTGGGAGATCACAGGCAGCTATACAGTGCGCATCTGCCTCCTTCCATGCAAGCACGATTTAAAGACACAGACACATCAGATTTGAAAGAACACTGGTCATACACAGACAAATGCATCTGAACACACTGACATCATCAGCAACACAAACAGGAAGCTAAATCTTTTGTCAGTATCCCCCTCAGAGGGGCGGTTCAGACGACAGGTCCTGTAGTTCATGCAGTCCACTTTTTCTCCGACTTTGAAATAACATTTGGCTCTTAAACAATACAGTGCGAGGTAATAAATTATACATTAAATAAAGGTTTTAAATATGTTTCATCTGCGTATCACATGAGCATGCTGTGTACAAAACTTTGGAGTGCAAAACATAAGTTTGGTTTTAAGTACACAAATGCATTCATCATGATCAACACATCTACAGTCAATAATACCACAGAGTAGACCAACACCGTGCAGGCCTAAAGAGAAAGAGAAATAAGCAAGCTTTTTTTCTCTATCATTCAAATGTTTTTCCACAAATTTCATCAGTAGTAGTAACAACAGCAGCAAAAAAGACCAGTTGAGATAAGTCAGTTCGCCAGTCCAATAAAAAAAAAAAAGTCCGGGCTTTAAGTTTCTGTAGGCTCCGATCTTAATAGCCCCATCCTCCAATCTCCTGGTTGTAGCGCTTGGTGAGAGAGTTGGCCTGCAGTGTGAGCTTGGACAGCACCCCTTGCAGCCCGGTCAAATGGTACTGGAACTGTTTCTGCAGATTGTCGTCCTCTTCCTCCTCGGATGATAATGACGCGGAGGAGGAGGACGAGGAGGTGGATGCGGACGAGTTCATGCGGGTGATCTTCATGCTCTCCTTGCGCCTCTCATCGGCAGCTGCGCACCTGACCCCCCACTCGATGTCCCTGCGGATGGACTTGAGCAGCTGATAGTAGCTGTACATGTCCCCCTCGTCCTCGACTGATTTCAGGGAACTCAACCCCCTGTCCTCTTCCAGCGGGACGTCCCGCAGCAGGCTGGGCACCATGACGGTCTGGTCCATGTTGTTGACGGCACCGATGAAGCGGTTCATGGCGTTGAAGAGGGAGTTCTTCTGGGCTCGGGTTTCTGGGGGCTGCATCATCATCTTGCTTTTTTTTTCTTCTTTAACAGAAATAAAAGCGAAGATGCGAGTTTCTTGTCTTGTTCGTTTCTCTCCTCTGGGAGTGTCCCGCTTTAATTCCGAGCTGATCGGCTTACAGGAGCGTCTGCGTGTCTGTAATGCTGCAGAGGCGATTGGCTGTCCTGTAAATCAGGCGAGTTGAGTTCGCCCCCTTGATGAGTGCTTTGAGCCCTTGTCGTAGTTTCTAGTTTGCGGTAGGAAGGGTGAACTTTTATACACATCCAGGTGGTTTCGTAATTTAAAGGCGGTCCCACAACCGGTTTGTCAGGTTCTCCCACTCCAGTTAACCAGACAGGCGACCTGAAGTAGCACGCAGCAGAGCAGAGGTCTGACACAGTTTCTAGAAGAGGAGTGGCTTCAGATTGACAGCGAGTGTGGTGAATCCAACTCCACAGAGTGCAGATCTGGAAAAAAAATTATAATAAAAAAAAATCTATGCTTTAGGCTACCACGTGTAGCCTATGCTGTCAACTCACTTTTTAACACAGTCTCATCCCAAACTTACTGCTGTCCTATGAATCTTTGCTGTCTTCCGGTGAAAGAAATGACTCATATTAGGCTACACCATTGACATATATGGGCTACACCGACACATCCCACATTCTGTTCCGATGACATGCAGGGTGAGGCCGGGCCTGACCGAGCAGGACCAGTTGTATGAATATTCATAACCAAGCCATCAGCCCACTGCTCGAGCCTACAGTACAGCCAATCAAATGGCCGTTTGGGTTTCCTCGGAGACGGGACAAGGCAATGTTGGACCAATGACGAGAGCCACTGTTGACTCGCTCACCTTTTAGAAAACAGAGGCGCCACGTGGTCGAGCACCAAAGCTTTTTATTGATTTCATTCCTAGACTGAATTTCAGTGTATCGCCTACAATAGTGGAAGGAGTATTCTTTAAGTAAATGTACCAATAAATGAATGAATGTAAAAAATACTCCATTACTAATTGAACTTATAAAAGTACAAATGTAGCCTAGCCTATAGCCTATCAGCAAAATATAGCCTATCACAAGTAAAAGTATTCCTTCTGCAGACAGAATAGCCACTGCTATATTAAGTGACCTAACTGATATATTATTGAATATGACATTATTAGATTGTAAATACACTCATTTTTAAGCAGACTGTTTACTGGCATAAATGGTTCAGGTGGAGTTTTGACCACAGTGGTTTCCAACCTCAGGGTCAGACCACTCCAAAGGGTCACAGGATAAATCTGAGGGATCAAAAGATGATGAAGAAAAAACTATTTTATATCTGAAAACTATACTATAACTAACTATACTTAAATACAGCAGTTAGAACATGTAGCTATATTTTCCACCACTGGTCACACCTAAAACTGGGTTTAGTGTTTCCTTTGTTTAGCACATTCTATTCCACACATAGCAAGGATCCAGGATGTCCTAGTAAGTAATAATTAGTGCATCATGGGCATGCCCAAAAAGTATATCCTTATTGCAACTGTCCAATTTTAACAAAATTACAGTGATACAATGGGAAATAAAAATGTCATAAAAGTACAAGTTCACACTTTAGTGAGTACCACGTCCACACTATCAGTCCCTGCGGGATTATAACAGGCCTGGTTATTTCCCCTAAGGGTAACTTTAGTCTAAGCCAGTTACAATACTGGCAAGCTTTTCAGATTACACTTTCAACCAAACTGTTGCACCAGCCAGTTTCAAGCAGTGATGCTGGACAGATAATTTCCCCCTGTACCTTTCTAACTATAGGCCTAACTGCTGGTAAACAGGGGGGACTCACACACAGTCCCTGCAACAGAAATAGCCGACCATAAACATTGTTTGAAATTGGAGCTTTGGTAAACACTTCTTGTCAAATTGAAACTATAAAAACATGTTTTTTACTGGGTAGCCATCAACAAAACATGTCTGACTGATTCACTGAATGACATTTAAAATAGATCCACATATTTTAAAGGATAGGCTCACAGGAATGATATAGAGGAGGGAGGAGAGGGTGACCTGATTGATACTCCATGTCCCAGTTTGTTCTAGATAAAGGAAAATGAATCACGCTTTAAGAATTGTTGCTCAGCAAGAATGGAGAGAATGCGAACATGGATGGCGTAACATGCTGGTTGAGTTTCTGTCTCACGGTCTCTGTCCCATCCTACTTCCGAATCCTCTCTGTTCTCTTTTTCTTTATTCTACCTCTGCTAGTAAAGTAGTAACACCACAATGTGAAAATGCTCCATTAAAATCTCTCCTTTACAGATAATATTGTGTGAGCGTTATCAGCGAAATGTACTTAATATATAGATATGCAGTATATTTATATTACCACTAATGGATTAACATGTAAGCAGTACTGTATCTGGTCGATGTGATGCTATCATTTTGAATATTTTATACAGTGCTGGGTAGAGTAATCTATTGTATTTGATATGTTTAGATTTTTAGCGTCTTTATCTAATTAACTCAAATCATAGCTTTCAAATAAATGTAGTCAAAGTAAAAAGTACAATATTTCTGTCGTGTTAGTAGTGGAGTTAAAATATGAAGTGGATCAAACTGAAATACCCAACTAAAGTATAGAAGTACCTCAGAGTTGTACTTAAGTACAGTTCTTAAATGTAATTAGTTACAGTGGTGGTAGTCAAATCCTTTACTGAAGTCAAAGCAGCTAAAGTAAAAATATGTGAAAATACTCCATTACAAGTAAAAGTTCAGCTTAAATTTTACTCAAGTGAAATTACAGAAGTATTAGCAGCAAAATGCACTCAAAATATCAAAAGTAAAAGTACTTAAAATGCAGCAGAATGGTGCCTGTTAGAGTTACATTATTATAAATGATTTCATTGGATTATTATTACTGATATGTAAACATGCACTCAGCATTTTTTTTCCCACACATATGGTGCTGATTTTATTGTAACTACTATTTTTATACTGTTGGGTTAGTTTAATCTTCAATTCATCATATATTATAATTATTTAGTTTTGTATGTAAAATACTCTGCAAAGTAACTACAGCTGTCAGATAGATGTAAAAAGTACAATATTTTACTTTCACGTAGTAATATAACAGCACAAAATTGAAATACTAAAGTAAAGTACCATGGAATTGTACTTAAATAAAGTGGTTAGGTTAATGCTATAATGTAATGCCCCATTCTTCACACATCCCCTTTATTCAAAATCTGCCTTGGAAGCAAAGCTATACACAAACACAAACTGACTAATCTTATTCCCCCTCTGAAAATAAACTGATCCCAGATCCCGTTAGAGGGGGGAAAAAAGCAGGTCAGCAGAGCAAATGTGCACCGCTGCTGAGTAGAGATCAGATAGGAACAGTAGCAGGTTTTTGCTTTCTCAACAGGGCTGTCAATCATGGCCCCACCTCAATGGCTTCCACTCTATTCTCCCGTGAAAGGCTTTTCCACTTGTCAGAAGACGCACTGTGCCTGAAAGCAACAATGAAACCCGGATCAGTTCGGAAGGGTTTCTCGATTGTGTGTCATGTCAGAAGCTGAGCATCCACCGATTACGGCGGGTGTCATCATCATCCCACAAGGCTTCAAAGAGAGAGAGAGGAGGAAGTGGAGGAGGTGGTGATGGTGGTGGTGGGATGGGGTGGGGTGGGGGTGAGGGGGGAGGGAGGGGCTACACAACATGAACAGGCAGCTAGAGTGGGAACTCTAGTACTTGTCATCACGACTGCATGTTACCAAGAAGTGTGAGGCATGTGTGAGTTCAGCAGGGAAGCTGGAGGCAAAGCAGCAACAGCAATTAGAACAACAACAGCAACAACTGGCATCACAAACAGATGGATGGAGGTTACTTCCTAATAAAGTAATATAACAGGCCTTCTATATTTTGTTGTTGTTGTTGTTGTTGCTGTTTTTGTTGTTGTGTGTGTGTGTGTGTGTGTGTGTGTGTGCCTGACAATGTTATGTGCATTGTTAAATCTGTGGAGTACTCTTTTAAGTTGCTGAGACTTTAGTTATGTTTACCTGCCACTTTTATGTTTAAAATGAAATAAATACCATTTTCTTTTAACTATAGCTCAACAAAAAGATGTGAACATACAGTAGGATACCTATAACATAAAACCTACATGTATCATACCTTTGCTTTTTTTTTCAAGGTAATTTGGTTTCTAGATATTTTAAGTAGGCCCTTACTTTAAAATTGGCTCCAGACAACACAGCCCTCAAGTTCATAGGAACACACAAACCTCTCTGCCACGATAAGTGATGGAGTCTCCTATTCATTTATGGTATAGGCTATGGGACGTATTTTCTTCATAGGCATTTCTTGCAAAAACACATAGCCTACTTGAAGTCAGAAATGAAGCTGGGATTTACTAAACATTGGAATTGTATTGTTAAAAATGTGTTTGCAAGCAGACTTTTTCATGATTAGACAGGCTGCAGTTGAACGTGTCCGTGCGCTCTTGAGTCCGGGTTCGTGTGTGTCTGTGTGAGTAATAGCGCTTCCCAGTTGGATGCCTCCCTCTAGCCTATAACCGATTAAGTGTATTCAGGAGGCGGAGGCGCAGTGGGGGGGTGCGGAAGCCAGCGGCACGCACGCTCCATTAGCGGGACCCACTGCCGCGCCGCTCTGCCGGTAATTTGCGTGACGAGATTGGAACGAGTCGGTTAGCGCGATCTCCCCGACTCCGCCTCTCTCTTCTCACCGCTTTTCCGGCCTTGTTTCCGATGCAGTCCGCAGCAGCGCATGAGAACAAGCGGACAGAGAAAGACAGAGAATGTGTGCGTGTGTGCGTGTGTGTGTGTGTGTGTGTGTGTGTGTGTGTGTGTGTGTGTGTGTTGCTCTATCCCCCCACACGCGGCTTTCCCTTTTTTTTTCCCCCTCCCTTCTCCACAGCTCCGTTTTCCGCTGATACCCAAGCGCCATCATGTGGACAAGGATGGTACTTAGTGATGTCATAAAGTAAAACTGCCTCGGGAAGTTCAGAGGATGTTCTTTAAAAAATTTTTAGATTTTAGAATATATACTTTTTTCTTCTTCTATTATGAGTAGGGCTATAGCCTACTTAAATAAATAAAAAATTAACTATTGCAAACAAATAATTAAAAAATAAATAAATATGCCTAGGCCTATATTTGATATGATGAGATTGAACATAATGGCATAATGAAAACCACACAAGAGAATGCAAAATCAATTTATCTAAAGTAAATAGTGACATTTGTTTTGGCCTGAAACTTTCTCAAAAGTATCTGTCTTTTATTTTCGTAAACTAAAAATGTGGTTCCTATGTTCTTCACACAGGCTGCAGAAGGCATTGCTTTGTCTTCACTTCTTGTTGGCAGAACTGACAGTCTGTTTTTGCTGATACTGTGACTCAGTATCAGGTTGTGTATGTACACAGTCTGTATTATGGTGTCAATCTGTCCTCAGTCTTTTAGGTTGCACATGGTAACCAAGATAATTCGCCACATCTATTGCACAACAGTGCGTCCTTGAAAAGGGATCCCTCCTTGAGGTTTCTTCCTGTTTTCCCCGTCTTGTCCAGGATAGAGGGTGTCATATGATGTACAGATTATGTATTATTTGGCTGGTCATCATTGTGCGAGAGCTGCTCAGTTATTTAGCTCTTTCATGAATCCTATATCATTTACAGCATCAATTGTTTGTCGTGTTTCTGTTGACGTTGTGAATGTTCTTCTCTTACAGGCATTTAAACTGGGAGTTTGCTACTGTATAATAATTGTGGATTTGTAGCCAGTTTGATTAAGGTTATGTATATTATCTTCCTTTGTCAATCACAGACAAGTTGAAATTGTCTGTAGACCTTATTTTTTTACATCCTAAATATTTATAATTATTAGGGCAAATTGGCTATATCAACAACTCAAGGTGACTTTTGTTTTAAAAGGGAATCTTCATTTATTGATTTTTTGTCTCCTGCATTGAGCAGAGGGAAATCAAGCCCAAGCATATTGGCCTCGCTGCATGTGGTGCTCTGTTACCTGACAACTCCTATGCAAACCTAACTATTTCTTAAGTCCCATGTTGTTATTGTCCCACACCAAACTGATAAAGAGTACACCCGCACATATGTTTATCCACACTTAGCCTACTCTCAACATGACTTCACTTTTAACCCAGCTAAAAATATAATTTGTCCTGATTAATGTATGGGATCAGCCCTGTCACTTCTTTTTTACATTCTGACATTGATAAAACAGTTAAAAAATCATTAAAATATATTGTTCAAATTACAAAAAAAGACTAATACATCAGCCCTTTGTAGTAGTCTCATAATTTAGTAGGGGACTAAACTAGGCGAACACTTGAAGTGACCAATACCAATGTAGATTATAGATAAATACATATAATACAACACCTGTTTAACTCTCCATTTAAAATGTACAGAGCTGTCTCCATCGTAGCAAAATGAGCAAACGCTAAACACAATTGTTATTCTGTATATTTATTGATAATAAGACCACTGATGGTGACTAAGTCAATAGTAGACAGCATGGCGCAATTCTTTTTGAGTGTCTGGTGACCCCATGTGTAAGCAGGATGGTATTACAATTTAGTATTTACAGGACAACATCAGTTTGGGGAAGGAAAAAATACGTTTCAGAGTGTTGGAAAACATACATTCACTAAATAAATGTTCAGCTTTAAAAGCAAATAGGTTTGAAAAGCCACAACCAAACACAGACCAAAATTGAATACAACATGATCCACAAAATCTAGACGCTCTCTCTATCATGCACGCGCGCGTACACACACACACACACACACACACACACACACACACACACACACACACACACACACACACACACACACACACACACACACACACACACACACACACACACACACACACACACACACACACACACACACACACACACACACACACACACACACAGGTTAGGGACACAGTCAAATAAAAACACAAAACCCCACACAGAGAAAATAACTTGGTAAAACTGTAAACTTAATGTCAACCAAACCATAATAAATATACAGCTAAATTGAAACATCTACATGTGCATGTTATTCTCAACAAAACGTTGGCCACAATTATTTTTCCAGTGCGAGTCCTATAAACTATAACAAATACAGATTAACAGCACAAGGTGCAGAATCAAAACTGTGCACACAACATTTTTTTACCAATTAGCTTATTAGAATGAGAACCATTACATTATATAAATTACATTTCCCATAAATATCTACAAGTGATGATGAGGGTGATGATGGCATGTTGATGCACTACATAGAATACTGTAAATACTAGATGAACACTGTTTGAGTCCTGCGTATCTCTCACGTCGACTTCTGTCACTGTCAACACCCAGCTTTATATTCCAGGAGAAAACAATTGATATGATTTGATATCACCCTAACAGGCTCAAATCTGTGTTTCACTTACCCCTTCTGGTTGAAAAGCTTGTTATCAACACCCAGAATCCTTGTTTTTGTTGTACCTGTAACCACGCCCAACAGTGATGTCAGGTACACCTGTACATCCCTGCAACAAGGTGAGAACTTTAACCATTGGAGATAGACAAAAACAAGATTCTCAGCTGTTGCTTTTTAAAACTTAATCTTAATTTTAATTTAATTAAATTTTTTTATGTACTGAAACGATAACTGAAACATTACTAAGGTGTCAGTATGATTCAAATGACGTGCTTTTTGGGTCATCAAGCAGCATACTTAGTCACATAGAAAGAAATGTCAAATTTCATCTGACAACAGGTGTAACATTATGAATGCCATTGAGAAGAGAGAGTGTGAGCTGTTGTCCCTATTAGTATGATTCACTGCATCTTATGCCTTTCTAAGTTTTTCATCTTGTCTTCAAGTGTGGCCGTTCCAAAAAGCTATAAACACTTCTGCCTTTAGACGACACCTCATAGGAACTACATAGTTTGAAGCATGCAAAATTCAGTTAAAGTTTGCATTGAGTGTTAGGCTTGATTTAGAGTCTGAAATGGCAAGGTCACACCAGCATTTGAACCTGGATTTTGTGGTGAAATAATGGCAAATTATATTAAATGAAATCTAGACTAAATTAGACAAAGTAAATCTGCATTGAGTGTAATTTTGCTGAGCTTTGACAAGCTAATTTGCGCTGTTGACCAATAACAAGTCATTTTGACAGATGTATTACCAGAACTGAGCTTTAAGGCGCTGACACACCAGCCCGATATTCGGCCGTCGGACAGTCCGCTCAAGTTGGCGTCGTTTTGGTGTGTTCCGAGGCACTTTTTTGATCTCGGGGAGCCGACTGATCAGTCCGACTGCCTTTTCTGCCGACGGTCGGTCGTTGGGTTGGTGTATCAGAGCCTTTAGGGGAACAAGTGAGTGCCAACACAGAGTAAGCTATTGTAGCATTTTAGCTGTGTGTTGAATGATGCATCTTTAGTTACCCTTCTCTGTCGGAGTATAAACTTCTCCACGAAATGGGCTCGCAAACAGTTATGAGACAAGAGCCGATGGTACAACTCCGTCTTTTGAATAAACGGTTTGAACTTATCATGTCTTTAGAGTCAGAGATACTGTAACATTACTTTCTGGTGTGACCCGGCCTTCAGTCTATATTGTAACAGATTTGTGTCTCAACTGACATTATGTGTTTGTAATAAGTAAAAAATCTCCAAAAAGAGAGTATCATAAGTGTATGTAGGAGCTGTAAATTAGGGCAAAGTTGAATGTTATTTTAAGTTACTGGGGGGGTTTCAGTCCATTCAGAATCTGTATTATTGTGTATTTATCCCATTAATTGATACTGAATTATAATTTTAACACATAATATATATCATAATCTGCTTTTGGGATAAAATATCCAGTCAAAGAAATAGCGTGCCTGGTTTACAGGTAACAATGTACTAATACAATACTTCCTTTTCTCTCGTTTGTCAGTTTCCTTAGTTTTCATATAAACTTAAACTATCCACCTCAGTACACAAGATCAGTTAAAAAAAATGTCACAACCATAGGAATATACAATGGTGAGCAATAGCAAAGTCAAATGCAAAACTAAACCTATTTATTACATTTTTTAAACTTTCAAGCTTTAGTAACGTCATTCTGTACAAAGATGTGCAGTGGTCTTCTGATGACGGTCGGTGGAGCATGCTGCAGCCAACAGAGAAGCCAAGTTTCACCCAAACGCCTATCTGAGACCAACACCGCCATCAACTCAAACAACTCTGGTCTACCTGCTTGTTGTAGGCTGTATTGATCCGAGATATGTGCTAATGAGCAACTTCTACATCAAGCAGCGGTGGGATGTGTGGTATAGAACGCTTTGATGCAACAGCAGTGAGTCGAGGAATGGTGCTTTACAGTAAGATACATTAAGATATTACATGAAGATCACAGGCAGAGAGAGACGGAGGGAGGTCAATTCCAATTCAGACGTGTGATAGTGTTTTGGGAATTTACTCTCGTCATGTGTCAAGGCTCTTTGTCTCTTCTTCTCCTTAAAAGACAAAATCACAACAGAAAGAAAGAGTTACTTGTGTATTAAAGGTCCAATATGTAATATATTTACTGTATTAAATTAAAAATAACTACCAAAATATGTCACCAGATATTAAGGAAACATGCTAAGTTGAAATACTATTTTCTCTGACAACAATGCTAAAGCCAGTTTTTTCTTCTTTGAAATTTCCTTTCCAGGATGGAATGTCTGTTTTTATTTTGGCCTGTGTGTTGTTGTCAACTGGCCATTTTGACACCCTTGTTGCCAGACATGAAACGCAAACACGCAAAAACAACATGCTGCAGCAGTGGTAGCAGCAACTAGATTGATGGAGAAAGATTCATTCTACCCGACCTAAAAAAACTCTGCATCTTTCTAAACAATTGCATGACCAGATGATGTGGTAAAACACGGGTAAATATTGGAGATGCATTTAAAAGATGGAGACAGCTTACAGCCCAAAAGGACGCAGGGTTGGCGAATTTCCTCCTGAACAGGTAAGCATTGAGCTTTAAGCTAATTTATCACAGCTAACGTTACTCGTAGCCAGGATGGGCATTTTCCGTAATTTCAACATTTGTATGCTCGCAATAAACAATATACAGTACTCGCCGCTATGCTAACACGCTGCTAACTGCTAACATTACCAGAGGACCGGGCAAGTGGGCCACAGCTGTTTACAACCACTGTGACAGACCGCAAGTTGGACTTCCTCATAATGGAAACATGCAGTTTAACTTTGGCAAAACAACCGTATAGCATGAATTGTTGAATGGGGACGTTCTCTACAGGTCGCTCTGCAATGTATGGTATGTTACGTTATGGAATATTCTCGCGGCTATCTTTACTATCGCCAGCTTCACATTTATGATATGTTGGACAGTAAGATGATTCCCACTTTGTTACAAACTGAATTGCAACCATAATGTGTAATGTAGACAAGCAGTGTAGAAAGACGATATGTTTATTCATTTTTTACATAACGGGGTCTGGAAAGTAATAGAAACGAAAATCTCCCCTGTCACGTGTGTGTGTGTGTGTGTGTCTGTGTGTGTCTCTCACCTGCCACGTCACATCAGCTAAACCATCTCATACTGATTGGCTGTGATGATCCTGGACAGACAGCAGGCCAGCAACATGCCAATCAGCTGAAAGATAGACAGAGAAGGCTTTTGGTTTATTTCACGTTTGGTTTTCAAAACATTTTCTGAAAATGAAGACGTCATTTCCTTTGACAACTTCGCATTCTTCTCCAGGAACCATCACCTTATCGTGGTGGAGAGGTTTGTGTGTCCCTATGAACCTGAGGGCTGTGTTATCTGGAGCTTTGTGCTCCTGGTAGGGCCTCCCAAGGAAAAGTGGTCTCAGGTGAGGGGCCAGACAAAGAATGGTTCATAAAACCCTATGAGTCATTGAGGAAGAGGTGAAGTTACCCTGCCCGGAGGAAGCCCGGGGCCCCCGTCTGGAGCCAGAAGGAGGGCTCGTCAGCGAGCGTCTGGTGGCCGGGTTTGCCACGGAGCCCGGTCGGGCACAGCCTGAAGAAGCAATGTGGCAACTCTCTCTCCATCCCATGGGCCCACCACCTGTGGGAGGAACCGCTGGGGTCGGCTGCGCTGCCACATGGGTGGCAGAAAAGGTCAGGGGCCTCGACGGACCAGACCCGGGCAGCAGACGCTGGCTCTGGGCACGTGGAATGTTACCTCTCTGTGGGGGAAGGAGCCGGAACTGGTGCGGGAGCGCTACCGGTTAGATCTGGTGGGGCTTACCTCTACGCACAGTCTCGGTTCTGGAACCATACTCCTGGATAGGGGTTGGACTCTTTTCTTCTCTGGAGTTGCCCAGGGTGTGAGGCGCCGGGCGGGTGTGGGGATATTCACAAGCCCCCGGCTGAGCGCCGCTACATTGGAGTTTACCCCAGTGGACGAGAGGGTCGCCTCCCTACGCCTGCGGGTTGTGGGGCAGAAAACTCTGACTGTTGTTTGTGCATATGCACCAAACAAGAGTTCTGAGTATTCGGCCTTCTTGGAGACCTTGAGTGGTGTCCTGCAAGGACCCCAGTGGGGAACTCCATAGTTTTGCTGGGGGACTTCAACGCGCACGTGGGCAATGATGGAGACACGTGGAGAGGCGTGATTTGGAGGAACGGCCTCCCTTATCTAAACCAGTGTGGTTGTTTGTTGTTGGACTTCTGTGCTAGTCATTGATTTTCTATAACGAACACCATGTTCGAACATAGGGATGCTCATAAGTGTACTTGGTACCAGAGCACCCTAGGCCAAAGGTCAATGATCGATTTTATAATCGTTTCATCTGATATGAGGCCGTATGTTTTGGACACTTGGGTAAAGAGAGGGGCAGAGCTGTCAACCGATCACCATTTGGTGGTGAGTTGGGTCAAGGGGTGGGGGAAGACTCTGGACAGACCTGGTAAGCCCAAACGGGTAGTTCGGGTAAATTGGGAACGTCTGGAGGAGGCCACTGTCCAACAGACTTTCAACTCACACCTCCGGCGGAGCTTTTCGTGCATCCCTGTGGAGGCTGGGGGCATTGAACCCGAGTGGACAATGTTCAAAGTTTCCATTGCTGAAGCTGCGGCGAGGAGCTGTGGTCTTAGGGTCTTAGGTGCCTCAAGGGGCGGTTACCCATGAACACCGTGGTGGACACCGGTGGTCAGGGAAGCCGTGTGACTGAAGAAGGAGTCTTTCCGGGATATGTTATCCCAGAGGACTCCGGAGGCAGTTGCAGGGTACCGAAGGGCTGCAGCCTCTGCCGTGAAAGAGGCAAAGCAGCGGGTGTGGGAGAAGTTTGGAGAAGACATGGAGAAGGACTTTCGGTCGGCACCAAGGTGCTTCTGGAAAACCGTTCGCCACCTCAGGAGGGGGAAGCGGGGAACCATCCAAGCTGTGTACAGTAAGGATGGGACACTGTTGACCTCAACTGAGGAGGTAATAGGGCGGTGGAAGGAGCACTTTGAGGAACTCCTGAATCCGACTAATACGCCCTCTATGTTAGAGGCAGAGCTGGAGGATGATGGGGGATTGTTGTCAATTTCCCAGGCGGAAGTCACTGATGTAGTCAAACAAGTCCACAGTGGCAAAGCCCCTGGGATTGATGAGATCCGTCCAGAAATGCTCAAGGCTCTGGGTGTGGAGGGGCTGTCTTGGTTGCCATTCCTCTTCAACATTGCGTGGAAGTCTGGGACAGTGCCAAAGGAGTGGCAGACCGGGGTGGTGGTTCCCCTTTTCAAAAAGGGGGACCAGAGGGTGTGTGCCAATTACAGGGGTATCACACTTCTCAGCCTCCCTGGTAAAGTCTACTCCAAGGTGCTGGAAAGGAAGGTTCGTCTAATAGTCGAACCTCGGGTTGAAGAGGTACAATGTGGATTCCGTCCTGGTCGTGGAACAATGGACCAGATCTTTACGCTCGCAAGGATCCTGGAGGGAGCCTGGGAGTATGCCCATCTGGTCTATATGTGTTTCGTGGATTTGGAGAAGGGGTATTACCGGGTCCCCCAGGAGATACTGTGGGAGGTGCTGCGGGAGTATGGGGGTCTCTTCCCAGGGCCATCCAATCTCTGTACAACCAAAGTGAGAGCTGTGTCCGTGTTCTCGGCAGTAAGTCGGACTCGTTTCAGGTGAGGGTTGGCCTCCACCAGGGCTGCGCTTTGTCACCAATCCTGTTTGTAATATTTATGGAAAGGATATCAAGGCGTAGTCGGGGTGGGGAGGGGTTGCACTTCGGTGGGCTGGGGATCTCATCGCTGCTCTTTGCAGATGATGTGGTCCTGATGGCATCATCAGCCTGTGACCTTCAGCACTCACTGGATCGGTTCTCAGCCGAGTGTGAAGCACCTCTAAATCTGAGCCCATGATTCTCAGCAGGAAACCGATGGAGTGCCTACTTCAGGTAGGGAATGAGTCCTTACCCCAAGTGAAGGAGTTAAAATACCATGGGGTCTTGTTCGCGAGTGAGGGGACAATGGAGCGGGAGATTGGTCGGAGAATTGGCGCAGCGGGTGCGGTATTACATTCAATTTATCGCACCGTTGTGACGAAAAGAGAGCTGAGCCAGAAGGCAAAGCTCTCGATCTACCGGTCAGTTTTCGTTCCTACCCTCACCTATGGTCATGAAGGCTGAGTCATGACGAAAGAACGAGATCCAGGTTACAAGCGGCCGAAATGGGTTTCCTCAGGAGAATGACTGGCATCTCACTTAGAGATAGGGTGAGAAGCTCAGTCATCCGTAAGGAGCTCGGAGTAGAGCCGCTGCTCCTTCTCGTCGAAAGGAGCCAGTTGAGGTGGTTCGGGCATCTGGTAAAGATGCCTCCTGGGCGCCTCCCTAGGGAGGTGTTCCAGGCAGGTCCAGCTGGGAGGAGGCCTCGGGGAAGACCCAGGACTAGTTGGAGGGACTATATTTCCAACCTGGCCTGGGAACGCCTCGGGATCCCCAAGTCAGAGCTGGTTAATGTGGAGCTGCTCCCCCTGCGACCCGACACCGGATAAGTGGACGAAGATAGATGGATGGATGGATGGAACTTCGGATTCCTGTTGTAAGGACTGATAGTGCTACTAGCAGTGTTGAGAAAGTTCACTTTCTACATGAACTAGTTCAAAGTTCAGTTCACAAATTTTAAAATGAAGTAGTTCAGTTCAAACTAAGTTCACAGTTCCAAAAATGAACTAGTCCATAGTTCTTTTTTCCATATGTTGCTGCAAGCTATTATTTTTCAAAATTGAAAGGCTAGAAGGGTGCTTCAGTTCAATGTGCCGTTTCAGGTTTGCTGTGGATGTGACTAAAGTGCGGATTTTCTTTTTGAAAGGCGGGGGCAAAGTTTTTTTCCCATCCTCACCGACCTTGTCATAAAACTTGTTTAAATGATCATATGAGGCCTCCTTGCTGCTTTGTCACCTACATGCTGCTGTCGTCTACATGCTGCTTTTTGTTTTGATGACGCATGCAGCGGTGCGACACTGGTGGCTGGTGTTGCCAGATTGGGTGTTTTTTCCGCTACATATTAAGGCCTGTTTACGGTGTGTTATAGTCAGGTTTTCGCCTGGAAGGCTCTATAGAAATCTGGCACCCTATTGAACGAAGTTAAACTGAGAGCGTGCTGTTCACCAACACCAGAATGAACGAGTTAACAGTAACGTTCATCAGGTGGTAATACAGTACGTTCAGTTCACGTTCGGTCAAAATATGAACGAGTTCATGAACTATCATTCAATGAACGCGTTCAGGCACAACACTGGCTACTAGTATCTCCTTCCTCCCACTAGCATTGTTATTTGGTTGTTACGCTGATGATATCCAGTTCTATGTCTCTTTTAAGCCTGAGACTGACAAACTGACTGTTTGGCACAATTGTCTGACTTCCATTAATGACTGGATGGCAAACAACGTTTTACAGTTCATTGCAGATAAGACTGAGGTCCTTATGGTTTTCCCTATTTGTATCATTCACTGCATCTTATCCCTTTCTAAGTTTTTCATCTTGCCTTCAAGTGTGACCGTATCAAACAGCTATAAACACTTCTGCCTTTAGACGACATTTTATACAAACTACGTGGTTTGAAGCATACTAAATTTAGTTTAAGTTTTTATTGAGTGTTAGGTTTGATTTAGAGCCTGAAATGGCAGGGTCACACCAGCATTTGAACCTGGATTTTGTGACGAAATAATGGCAAATTATATTAAATGAAATCTAGACTAAATTAGACAAAGTAAATCTGCATTGACTTCAATTTTGCGGAGCTTTGACAAGCTAATTTAACTTATTGTTGCTTCAGATAATACAGTTGCTCAGTGTTTGGAATCCCTTTCTTCAACTGTAGTCTGATCTCAAAAACCTGTATTACATTTGATCATGCTATGGATTGTGATCTATATCAAATCATTGACCTGCAAATGTTTCTTCCAATTAAGAAACATTGCCAAACTCAGGTCTGTTGTCTCACAATCTGAGCTAGAGATGATCATTCACGCTTTTGTATAATCCCGGGCAGACTGCAATTCCCTTTTCACCTGTCTCAGCAAGTTGTCCCTGGACCATCTATAACTGGTTAAGAACGCTGCTGAAAGGCTGTTGACCAGGACAACTTACATCAATTCCATCTTACCCTCTTTACATTTGCTTCCTATCAAGTTCAGGATTCATTTAATGTTTGTTGTTCTGACATATAGCGCCATGCATGATCAGGCACCTGTTTGCATCTCTGACCCTCTCCATCCTTATAATATCAGTTGGTCACTTAGGTCTTCTGACCAGGGCTTACTGGTTGTCCCTCACGCTTAACTAAAACCAAAAGGTGACCCGTGCCTTTGGAGTGATGGCTCTGACACTGTGGAACGCCCTTCCTATTGTCATACATTCCGGATCTCTGTTGACACTTTTAAAGGGGTGATAGAATGATTCTATAGAGTATTTCACACTGTTCTTTATGGTCTCCTAATGGGGTATGTAACATTGGTTGGGCTGAAAATGGCCTGGTTGATATTTTATTGGCCCTTATGCATCCCTTATGCAGGCCCTATTTGTAACAAGAGCTTTTCTTCCAAATATGGTATGCTCGTGAATATTTAGATGAGCTGCGCGCTGATTGGTTGAGCGAATTGCCATAGGCAGACATTAGAGATGCGCACAGATTGGTTGAGCGAATCCCCAATACACACATATTAGAGAAGCGACAGAATCTCATATTCCAGACACTGCAATGTTTCATTACCAAATTCACTTCTGAGACTTTTTTTATGTGATAAATCAACTATATAAAGCTCAAATATGGGCAGTTTTACGAAAATTGATGGCTAATTGCAAATATGGTAAGACTGTGTGTCGGACTTCAGCGGCGGTGCTGCTGCCTCGCCGCACGGCTTGCCTTCCTTCACAGACCCCGGCCTGCTGTGAGCTCCGTTAGGCTGGCAGCCCTGACAGAGCTCCAGTGCCTGTAACTCCCCTCTTCCTGCTAGCTAAATGGCCCGTTGTGTGAGAGTGAGAGCGCGGTCAGCGAGCTTGTTACACCAGCAATCTCTTACCACATGTTAAACGCAATGTCACGCCACTTAGCTATACAACATATACCTAAATGTCTTATAAAGCTTACAACGGTGTCCGATTTCAAGTTGATTAATATTTGTATATATATATATATATATATATATATATATATATATATAAGTTTAGCTAGGTGTTTCGTTAGCTGCGACTGTCCCTTCAATCCTATCTATGTGTAGCTACAAATCACGGATAGTTAGCTTCATTTTTGGTCGTAATTAGAGTATATTTACAGTTTGAATTTCGTCACGCCACTTACACAACATCTAACTAAATGTTTTATAAAGCTAACAACGGTGTCCGATTTCAAGTTAATGAATATTTGTGAGCTGTAAGGGTTTTGTTAGCTGCGACTGTCCCTACAATCCTATGTGTACAGATTGCGGCTAGTTAGCTTCATTTTTGGTCGTAATTCGAGTATATTTACAGTTTGAATTTCGTCACGCCACTTATAAAACATCTAACTAAATGTTTTATAAAGCTAACAACGGTGTCTGATTTCAAGTTAATGAATATTTGTGAGCTGTAAGGGTTTCGTTAGCTGAGACTGTCCCTTCAATCCTAGCTGTGTGTAGCTACAAATCACGGATAGTTAGCTTCGGCTTTTCTCTGTCAGAGCACCAGCGTTTAGTAATCCATTAGCCAAAAACCGGTGACTTTGCGCAGGTATGGAGTGCTGTGGGCTGCCAGTCGTAACGGAGCTCAATCGAGCTCAGAGCAGGCCGGGGTCTGTGAAGGAAGGCAGGCCCGGGCGGTGAGGCAACAACACAGGCAGCACCGGCGCTGAACTCCGACACACAGTTGGACAAAATTTGCAATTAGCCATCCATTTTCATAAAACGGCCCATATTTGAGCTTTACATAGTTGATTTCTTGCATAAAAAAGTTTCAGAAGTGAATTTTGTAATGGAATAGCAGAGATCTGCGCAACCTAGATTCGGAAGACTACCTGATCTCAGGTTAGTTGTGTAGCCTATGTAAATGTTGGGGCGAGACTGTTCTCTTAAGGTTCCGGATTTTGAGATGCTTACACAAGCAACTAGCTTTGTTGAGATTCGCCTATTTTCAGCGGCAGTTTCAAAATATGAGATTTTCATAGTAAAGGGGTGTGTATGGGACTTTGAGCTTCTATGTATGTCTTATTTACCCACTGAACTGTCGTTATTCAACTATGACAGGGTAAAATCAGTTTTGCATTCTATCACCCCTTTAAAAAGCAGCTGAAATCTCACCTATTTGAACTGGCCTTTGTCTCATGTGTATAATTTTATACAATTAATAAATATAATTATTTTACTCATTTTTTAAATTCTTGTTCTTTTTGGTCTTATTTTCAACACTTTTACCCTTATGAAGCACTTTGTGACATGTTCTGTAAAAGGTGCTATATTAAAAGAACATTATTATTGTTACATGTATTTGTTGAGAAGAACAATACTTTTATACAATTAATAAATATTATTTTACTCATTTTTTAAATTATTGTTCTTTTTGTTGTTTTTTGTCTTATTTTCAACAATTTTACCCTTATGAAGCACTTTGTGACATGTTCTGTAAAAGGTACTGTATAAAAAACATTATTGTTGTATATGTATTTGTTGAGAAGAAAAAAAAAAAAAAAGGATATGAGCCTGTGCATTTTGTCTAAAGTTGAATTTCAAAAAACTTGAACTAGAAACTACTTGTTTCATGCAATTGCCCTTTTTCGCAGCAGAGATTTTGATTGGTCATAGTTATAACAACACAGGTGTTACTAATTCCATTACTGGAATTGTTGGGTCTTTGTAAATTATAGAGTGTGGTCTATCTACTATCTACTCTATCTGTAAAGTGTCTTGAGATAACTCTTTTTATGATTTGACACTATAAATAAAATTGAATTGAATTAACGATGGCTATGTTTTGTTCAAGAGTGCCAGTAAGCCATGACAGTGTGACAGTGAGCCAGCATGAACAACACTA
The DNA here is from genome assembly GCF_004354835.1 of Perca flavescens. Lineage (NCBI taxonomy): Eukaryota > Metazoa > Chordata > Actinopteri > Perciformes > Percidae > Perca > Perca flavescens. Next base: position 15,558,900 of record NC_041341.1, on the reverse strand, counting down.
GGACCCTGAAACTAAAACAGCTAAATGGAATTCAGCCATCATTTATTTTATTTTTTAAACTTGTGCTTTTCCTTCAGGTCAAAATTTCTTTCACAAAAAGACCATTTAAACAATATCTCTTCTTTTTTTCTATAAAGCAATCTGTGTCTGTTCATCTTATTAGCAATTGTCTGGCTTGTTTTCAGTAATCATGTCTCTATATTAAACTTGTTAATAATTTATTAATGCTAAAAAACATCATCACCTGCAAAACATTAACTTTTTTCAACTCTTACCTGTGAGAAGGCAATCCCAAACGTCACTCCTGCAATGATGGCCATGTTGGTCTCCATGAATGAAGTGACCAGCTCATAGCAGCCCTGAAACACAGGGGGCATGTTAGTTTGCAGAGGAGGGTACAGGGACGTGTTATATGTTATATGTGCAAATTAGGGGCAAGATGGATATCTGGGAGACTATCTGAGGCAGTTGTTAGTGTATGGAGGAGGGAGATGGTTTTAAAAGGTCAGATGTAAATACAGTTATGTTCTGAATGGTGAGATTCATAAACTACATAAAGTACCGAGCAGAAAATACAACGACATACTGACCTGGTGGTAGACCTTGCTCAAGGCTAGAGTTGCATTGCGGAGGTCTTCTGGTTTGCAGTCAGAGGAGTTAAAGCAGCAGCTGGCAGGAATGCCGTTGGATGGGTAATACACACTGCCAAACCAACTAGTGTAGTTATACACTCCACAGCAACGCAGCTTGAAATTCACAGAAAAAGAGAAAGCATAGAAATTAAATGAGGAAATGAGGATTAAAAGAGAAGGCTGGTAGTATTTTGATATGTTTTTTTTAAAGAACAGATAATTTACACTATCCAAACAGGACTATTTTCAACCACGGTTTAATATATATTTGGTTACTCATTTTTTATTTATATTTAAAGACTCAAAATAAACTTCTTTTGGACAAAAAAGCTCTTTGGTACAGACAAATAGGCTATATAAGGCTTTGGCTACACAGACTTGTTAGTAGCATAAATACATTTTAGTTTTTGGTCTTCATGAGATTTTTTGACAATAAGAAAATAGATTTGCTATCCTTTAGAAAAATCAAACATTTAGTGTTCAGGGTTGCTTTTTGGTGTGCTGCTGATGCATGTATTAACCGTTTCACCTTGATGCTTTTGTGTCAAGGGGGACTTACCGTGTGCTGCAAGTAATCAACAGCACGGCTCGCCTCATCCTCAGCGTTGTAATTCAGAACTGCATCAGTGTATGTCCTGTGAAAGGTTCCCTTTATCTGCAGAATGCAAACACATACGCACAGTTAACAGCACATACACGTTGACAGCACAAGAGTGCTTTACACAGCGTTAGTGTGAGACTTGTTGTCACGTGGTGTGTTGCATGCATGCTGACCTCATGGCGAAACACAAATCCAGAGATCCCAGCCACTAACTCAGCAAGGAAGACGAGCGACAGAAACATGGCATACTACAGAGAGAGAAGGAAGAGGGAGATTTGCATAGTTTGCATGAAAACCCTCTGCCTTAGTACATCATTTGCCTATGCTCACACACACACACACACACACACACACGATCACCATTAACTGTAAGAAGTGCCCTGTAGAATCTATTGGATTTCTGATCCCTCTCCACAGGATAGAGGTCAACCATTATTCCCTTTATAATGTGACTCGAGGCTAATTAAGCAGCATCTCTCCAAGCAACAAGGCACCTCATCCTTCCCCCTACATCATCTCACCAGCTTCAGCATCCATGGGCTTCCTCTGCAGGTGGCAAAGCATCCAAACAGGCCAAAAACGATGATGACGGTCCCGGTGCCGATGAGGACGTACGGGGAGTTGGTGGAGTTGTCGGCTATCAGAGAGATGTACGGGCCCAGCATCACCTTCCCCCATATTCCCACTGCCAGCAGGATGGCTCCTGTTATCTAGAGGGTGGGAGTTGGAGAGATGGATGTAACAAGAATGAAAGCAGGGAACAGGCCTTTATCTCTGCACTTCTGCGAGATTACAATAGCTGTGTTTTAGCAGCCGTGGCGAGGGGGAGGAGAAGAAAGTGGATCAAGGTGGAACAAAAAAGCAGAGCAATTAGAGTAAGGAGGAGGAGACGGCAGACAGGAGACACAAATTCATATGCCGTTTGGGATAGCAATCACCTGCTATCCCCTTTATGAATATGCCTGCACAAACACACAGACAGAAAGAGAGAGAGAGAAAAAAAGGGGACATATCAAAGAAGCTCTTTGATCAGAGGCGAAACGCTTCCTCCTGTTGCGCCTATCTTAGCATTTCAAATGAAGGCTGCAGATAAAAGAGGGTGTTGTACGAGGCAGCTGAAGCGGCGTGTGTCTCAGCTGGGTATGTCTTACTGGCATTGGAAAGAGAGCGGGGTGTGGAACGGCTGCTGATGATCTGACTCTGGCGAGGGCCAACTCATCATCCTAACCTCCCTCCTTTCCAAGAGGAGGCTGTTCGCCGTCCTGCTGCCAGCCCTTCTGACTAGAGGGAGCCGTCTGTACAAAATGTCTCTGTGCACCCTGGAACCTCGAAAACGGATGACAAGAATGCGCTCAGCTCTTAGCAGAAAATGAGCCAGTATGACTGAAACAGCAATGACTCCATCAGTTTTGCTCTTTGAATAAATGTTCCCTCTTAACAATTAGTCAACAATGTCCTGAGGCTTAATGTCACGTTAGGTAAAAATGACAATAATGTATGATTAACAAAAAAAAAAAACACATTATATTCTGTATTTGCATAAACTTAGGCTGCCATGCCTCATTTAAGCTCTGACTATAGCTTACTGTAAACAGGTCTCTGCAGATTAATGACTGTGTTAACAACATTTGCACTTTGCCCCGTTGGCAGAAAGTGCACATAATGACAGGGCAAAGGTTTCTGACCATGACAAATCACCAGTCTGTCCTTTGCCGTATTGTTCTAGATTTGGTCTACCACAGGTATAAGTAGCCTTTTAGACTTTACCACAGTGAGAGTGGTTTGAAAATTGCTACTACTAGCTGTGAAAAATTGATCATGCAAACTTCCACACATGAATTTCCATATCAACACTAAGACACACAAGGACGATGAGTTTCAGCTGAGGGTGAAATGATAAAGAAAGGTTACCTTGAGAAAAAACACACATACACACTGGCAGCTCCTGAGGAAACCATAAGCTAAAAGTAACTATGTTTTGAAATTACATTACATGGGTTTAAGGCCGCAATTAACGATTATTTTTAGTATTGATCACTCTTTTTTATGTCTTGAAATGATGTATTTATAACATAAACATGTAGCTGTGGTTTCTATTACGTAAGCAAAACCTAAAAATGGGTATTATTGACAAGCTGTGGGCAGTTAGATGCGAGGTAGATAAATCCTTAGTGGCACGACATTTGATGGGAGTGAGAACTGAAAAGAGTAGATTCTTTTTAATTATTATTATTTTTGCCATTTTAGGCCTTTATTTTTGACAACTTAGACATGAAAGGGGAGAGAGAGAGAGTGGGAATGACATGCAGCAAAGGGCCGCAGGTTGGAACCAAACCCGCGCCCGCTGCGTTGAGGACCAAGCCTCTGCATATGGGTACACACTCTACTACTGGAGCTGCTGTGTACACGGATTACATTTTCTATGTGTCTTTTGTTTGTTCAGCAGTGTAAAAACTCTACGCACTAGTGCTGTAGCTATTAGTGAGGCTCTAGTCTATATCCACGACGTTCCATTTCCAGGATTGCTCTGTTGCCGCCAGAAATTCTGCAGGGTTAATCCAGACAGCTAGCTAGACTATCTGTCCAATCTGACTTTTCTGTTGCACGACTAAAACAACTTTTGAACGTACACGTTCCACCAAAACAAGTTCCTTTCCGATACTATTTTGCAGCGGCACCGTGGCTTTGCCTGGTGCTTAGCGCCGCCCATGACGATGATGATTAGTTTAAAGAAATGCCAATAAACCAGAGCACGTTTTTCTCCCATCCCAGGATGCTGTGTGGACTAGCCAGACCATCATCCGCAGCGCTGTGAAGGAAGGTCTGGCAAAGCGAGACTAGTGAGGCTCTGTCTACTGATTACAAATGCTAAACGGTAAAATGGTAAACATGGTCAAAGACTAAGGTACTCTCCTGGCTCCACATGCTCATCTAAACTGACAATCACAGATGCAATTTGCTTAACTTTTTGGCCACTTGGTGGCAGCAGTAAAACAGCAATATTAGCATTGACTTGGACTCGTGTTTCTGGTCACCTGATACACGTAAGTCCAATATTCACTTTCTTTTAGCTCTGTTTTGGTCTCAACCAACTCCTGAGGGAAATATCTGGCTCTTTAGCTACTCAATGCTCCACTACTATCGGAAATATAAAAAACATTGATTAATGCTGCTTTAACTAGTCAGTCTATCTTAGGTTGTTCTTGGCCCATATTAAATATTTTACAAGGGCAATATAGACCTACTTATCCTTAGCAAATTCAATTATACAGAATATTAATTTACAAATATTCCTCCAATAAATTATCACATTTAATAGTGAAACTGAACACTTTTGTTTGAAAGTGGAGGAAATTATCTATCACAGTACATTGATTGTATTTTTTTAATCCCAATATTTATATACATATATTGTGACAAGGTAAGATATTGACAAACTGTTAATGGATAACAAATAAAGACAGGAATGTCTGTTAATGGCTAATGCAGTAAATTAAATACCTGACAAATAAAGGTAGGCTACTTTATCAAATTGATGCAAAAATCCAAAACTGCCATAAACCAGTTTTGCTCATTGATTTGTAACCTTGCCCACAATTTGCTAATACAGTGGTTCTCAAGCTGAGGCTTGGAGCCCCCAAGCAGTCGTAAAATAAATCTGAGGGGTCAAAAAATGACAGAGAAGCAGAACAACTCACTTTCTTCTACATAAAATGTTAATTTTTCTGACTTTTTACTAATCTTTGCTTTTTGCTTGTGAATTACTAGTTAGTTTTACATCTTTAGGCCACTAAAAAGTATTAATACAACACAATTTGAATATTTGATTGAATAGGCCACCATGCATTTAACACCATTATGCAGACATTTTATTGCAGCATGTGACGAGAGGTTGGCCTAAGACGCAGAGATATTAAAGGGATGGATATTGAGGTATTTAAATGGTACGTCAAAATCTCTGACGACGATAGACTAATCTATATCGTGTCGCGTTATGTATGCCAAATGAATGTAATCTAAAGTAATCAATTGATCGTTTCATCTATAAAATGTCAGAAAATTAGAGTAGTAAAGTGTGAGGAAATGAAGTCGAAGAAGTAGGGGCAAGTCATCTAGACTTCATGTGTGCTGCTGAATCCCAAACAGCTTCAGGCCTCCTTTCTCCTCCCTGGAGCAGAGAACCCCCCACCCTCATGCATGTTTTGTTTGAAATTCAATGCTAGGCCGGCCACCCTGAGAGTTTAAAACAGGTCACCCCTCTTCCCTCCTCCTCCTCCTCCTCCTCCTCTTCTTCTTCCTCCCCAGGCCTAATAAAGCAACAGAAGGTGCGATGACAAAATATGCTGGCGAGGACACCACACAGACTCTACCACATGCTCTGCATATGACCGTCCAGTGTATGCAAAGTATGGCGACGTAGCTATTCACACTTAAGACATTATTCGCCACGACAAGCTGATGACAGTGAAACCATGGCCCGACATTAAAGGCAGCTCTCCCACTGCCAGCGAACCGCTCCATTGCTTCACCCCTCAGGGTTGAATGGAGCCACAGAGCTGTGAGACCCTTCTGCACTTTAGACATCTGAAACCTGATGCTGTAGATGTAAGGGAGCGCAAAGAGACGCTCCTATCCCGACTAAATATAAAAGTGCATATCAGTGACACAGGCACATGTCTGCAATGCAGGGAGATACACAGCACAGCTTTGCTTTTTAAGCCTTTGTAAACACAGAACAGAAATGCTGATTTCAGCTTCTGTGTTTCCACCCAGACTTTCTTCTGCAATGTTAGGGGTTATTTTAGAAAAGCAGAGAAAATACTCCTCAGATTCTTAACACATTATGGACAGATAAATCTCTTTCACATGTTCTCTTATAAGATCATCCCACCCTGGCGATGCCTGATTGCTATCAGAAATCGGCCTATAACCCAGAATTACTGCATGGTCAAAACCACACTAAATTAATCAACCTGCTTGTCAGTCACACAGTACTGTTGTTATATGTTGTCTTACGTATTCATATTATTGCTTGCCCAAATGCTAGATCATATGTGAAGACTCATCTGGTAGGCTAATCAAAAAGTAAACAAAGACATATCCAAAGCAGCCAAAACCAAACAGTGAATATGAAAATATTATTTCACTTCTCAAGTTAATCTCAAAAGTAATTTATCCCAAAATTGGAAGCAGATTTATTTGGTTTGAGAGAGGCTTTCTGAAGTGATCTGCTGGCTCAAATCGTGAGGACACTTACTAAACGGAGTGAAAATATGAGCAGAATCTATTCTTCAAATGACTGTTGTTATATAGGCTACTGCTTGCTCAGCATTATGAACACAGCATTTTTATGAATTTCAAATCAAGTAGTCCACACACACTGATAATCGCAAGATCCCCAAAACATGTTGCCTGCTTTTTGTTCACATGGTTTGTAAACAAAAAAATAAAAAATTACTGGGAGCTTTTCCTCTGTAGACAGAATATTAGAAACACTGGCAACTATTTTGATAATCATTTAAGCCATTTATCAAGCATACTCACAATTTTATTGATCCAGTTTCTCTAATGTGAGGATTGCTTACATTATAGTAAATTAAATATCTTTGGGTTTTGGACAGTGGGTCAGAGAAAATGACACATTTGTAGACATCATTTTAGGCTTTAAGATTGTGAAAAACTTTTTGAGACAATTTTCTAATCTAAAACTGAGAAAAACTTTGACAGATCAATCAATAACACATATTGAATACAACACAACCACAAAGTACAACCTCAAAATTTTGTGTCAGCAAACATACAACTACAGTAGTAGTAGTCTCTTTGAGGTGCTTGAGTATTTCTATGTTACTTCAATTTTTACTCCATTACATTTTGGAAGCCTATATTGTAGGTTACTATTTACTCCACTACATTTATCTGAAAAAGTGACGCTTACTCATTAATGTATAAATAATTATAATCCAGTGATATAAAAATTCTTCGGAAATGGGCATAATGAGTACTTTTACTTATGTTAATATAGCCTACTTTTACCTAAGTAAGATTATGAATGCATGACTTCTACTTTTAACAGAGTATTTTTACACTGTAATATTGCTACTCTCGAGCTGCTACAACATAAAAATGCTGCTTACATCTTAATGCATAAATAATCATTAAATATAATATGTACTCACAGAGACCATTATGCTGCAAAAAAAGGTACTTTTGCTTTTGCTGATAACACTTACTAATAATACTACTTTTACTTAAGTAAGGTTTTGAATGCAGGACTTTCATTTGTAATGAGTATTTTTACACTGTGGTATTGCTATTTAACACCTGAGTACTTCTTTCATCACCAAGTGTTTCTGTTTTTCTGGACACTCAGTTTAACGCACTTTTAAACATTTTCTATAGTGTTCCTATAGGAATTAATAGGTTTGCTGGGGTATTGGCATTGCGTATGGGAGTATATACTAAGGGTGCAAGGTCCCTTTAAGAATCTATAGCAACGACCCCAAAATGTAACGTTAGCTACATTATGTGGTGAGAAAATGGGTTTTAAACGGGCCGTATCAAACAGACTAGGCCCTTAACGTCAGACAGAGAAATCGTTGCGGTGATGTTGCCATCCTCTTCCGCGCTGACTGACAACAACCATGATGCTATGTGTGCTATGTAGTCACACCACTGACCGCCCGGCAGCCATACATGTAATGCAACTTTAAGCTTTACACAATTAATAGAATACAAGACGATAGGATCCACATTTTAAACGTTAAATTAAGAATGCGATTTTTATTTAGCGTTATATTCACAAAACAGCATGATTCCGTCGATGATGCTGCCACTGTCCAGCCCTTCATCGCGCACAACAATAAAAAAAATAACAAAAAACATTATGGTGCAATATAAAAAAAAAAAGAAAAACAGAAAACGAAAAGCTACATACCCAAAACACGAAGGAGTATACGATGAGGAGGGTTTTAAGGCAGGTGATGACCGGTTTAGTCTCCATTCTGGAACGTACGTTAGACCCACTGTGCGATAATAACGGGGAAAAAAAAAACGTCTCTGCGAACTGTCGCGTTGCAACCGTGCGCTGATGCAGCCACACAGCGCGTCACTGGAGACACGCACCACTCAGCCAGAGCGTTACATTATCATCAATTTATGTCGTATCAAATGATAGTATCGATCATTTTAGAGACAAATCAATGATGTGCCCACTATGGTTTCCCCTCCAAAAGCATAATAAAGGTTCATCAAGGTTTTTGTGTGTAGGCCTAAGAGTAGCAGTGATGGAAAGTAGCCTACATTGACTCAAGTACTGCATTCAAGCATAATTTGAGGTACTTTACTTGAGTATTTCTATTTTATGCTACTTTATAGTTAATTTCCACTACATTATGGAGGCCATAGGCCTATTACTCCACGACACTTATCTGACAGTAGGCTATAGGCTATAAATTACTATAGTTACTTTGCAGATTCAGATTATTAATACAAAATATAATTAGCACATGAATTATAACGTAGTATAGAAGTAGGCTATAAATTTGTCAAAATTATGCCCACCTTTACCAGCTGCAACATGATGCACACATGAATGCATCAATAATTATAATGGAATTATTATTCTGAAATAGGACATTCTGTATAATAGTACATTGGGTACTTCAAATACATATTGATTCTAATACTTTTAATTAAGTAACAATTTGAACGCAGGACTTTTACTTGTAACATATCTACACTGTTGTATTGCTACTTTTACTTAAAGTAAAATATCTGAGTATGTTGCACTTTAAAATTGACATGAATTTGGATATTTTAATGCATGATATTTTATAAACCGGTTATAGGTTTGTTGTAAAACTTTAATCTGCAAAGTAACCAGTAACTGCAGATGGCTGATACATGTAGTGAAGTAAAAACTACAATATTCCCCTCTTAAATGTATAAAGTAGCATACAATTGAAATACTAGTAAAGTACATGTACCTTTCAATATATTAAGTGTTGCGCTTTAGTAACTGTATTTAGTTAATCTTCACCACTGATACTGGACCACTATTGGCCTCCAAACTACTAATACTAATTCTAATTACTTAGTATGCAGTATTACCAGGTCTTCTCACATCAAAATACTCAAAGTACAAGTATCTAGCACAATAACAGGAATCTTTGTATATATTTAAAGTTGGATAACCTAAGTGTAGCATATGTTGGGACATTTCTATGAAAATAATAATCTACCCACAAAAGAGGACTAACTCCAGTGGTAATAAATTGTGTTGTGTGTATTACATACAGGAAACCTTTTTTGTTCTCATGTCTTTGTATTGTTGCCTTGTGTATTTGTATGTTGCTTGAATGGGTTTCTTTTTTATCTTTCCACTCCTGACTGCATATTAGTTTCCCATTTGGGATAATAAAGTGACTGAACTGAACTGAACTAATTCTTATTAGTCCTTACCTGTCCTATTTATGTCTCATGGCCCTGAGGGGCAAGTCTCCGTCCACTGCACATGATTAAAAAAAACATCCATCACTTATCAAAATCACAACAACACAGACTCAAACCCAGTGTTCACCTCTCATACCTGTTGAGGGTCCTTCTCCATTACCGTCAAGCCCTCCAGAGTCTGGAGGACCTTCCTCCTCACCACGGTCCTGGAGCCCACGCTGAAGTGACATCATATATTACATGGACAGCTGAAATGAGGTCTAGAGAACTCCAGGAGTGGCTGACATGGTTACAGTTGGTTTCTGGGAAATATAACCTCATACTGACAGGTGTTTCTGTCTATTTATATCAATGAAGGTAGGCTAATAGATGACAGAAGATAACAGAAACACCTCTCCGTATTATGGAATACAATTTAACAGAGCCACAGTCTCCAAAATGAGCATAAAGTTGAATCAACACCTCCTTCAAACCGTTACAACGAAAACATAACCCTTATAAATAGAGATATATATATATATATATATATATATATATATATATATATATATATACACACTACCGGTCAAAAGTTTGGGGTCACTTAGAAATTTCCATTCCACTCCATTCCAGACACAATACCAGCTGAGATCAGTTGCATTGTTTTTTTAATCAGAACAGCAGTTTTCAGATTACATTATGTGCTTACATAATTGCTAAAGGGTTCTCAACTGTTGTAGAAAGAAGTGGCTGAAGAAATGCTTGAAATCCATGTTTTTTGGTCTAAACGTCATACTCAAATTAAAAGTAGTACAGCTCCCATATACTTTGACACTCAGGGGTATGCCTGATATCATTGGAAAGGAAACATTCTCAAGTTTTTGTTACAAGTGTCAGGGCGATTCTAGGCCTTACTGACACAGAGTTACAGAGGCTAGAATGGAGGCGTTTTATTTCCGTCCAAGTCATACATCTGTAAAGTGATTAGAATACACTGCTGTAAACACATCTGACAGGTGACAGACACCACAGGGCATTAGCCACGTCTCAGCTTACTACAGAAACAATCCAGACACCAAAAGACTAAAAAAATGGATTTTATATGATTTCTTTCTACAGATATGTCTGTGCGTCTTTTTATTTCCATTTGAAAAGTGCAAAGAAAAAAGCCCAAAAACTACAAAATACAACAATTCTCAAATACACAAACACACCCACATCAATCACCTTTCCAATGATATCAGGCACACCCCTGAGTGTCAAAGTATATGGGAGCTGTACCACTTTTAATTTGGGTATGACGTTTAGACCAAAAAACATGAATTTCAAGCATTTCTTCAGCCACTTCTTTCTACAACAGTTGAGAACCCTTTAGCAATTATGTAAGCACATAATGTAATCTGAAAACTGCTGTTCTGATTAAAAAAACAATGCAACTGATCTCAGCTGGTATTGTGTCTGGAATGGAAATTTCTAAGTGACCCCAAACTTTTGACCGGTAGTATATATATATATATATATATTTTTTTTTCTTCCAATGAAGAAGAACAGGTCTAACAACAATGGACAAGTGTATTGTCACATCCTACAAACTCCTTCATTAGTAGCCTGAAGACACCAGGATACATTGTACACAGGATAAAACCATTTGTGTTACCATGGGTCGGTTCCTGTGCTGCAAATGTATTTCAAAACACTTGAATATTTGTTTCTAAGCAAAAAATGTTTAATCACACTGCAAACTGATTAAAGGCTTTATGGGGACACAGATAACAGACTGAAGAGCTCAACTTAAGGTGTGTTGTTCATTTAGGGGTTTTGGAACATGTTTAGCTTTCAAAACCGTAAAACCAATATTTTATAACAGCCTTACAATACAATGCAGTGCAATTAGGGGGTACACTGGACTGCTTGTCCTGCAGTAAAATCCATTTTAGATTCATCAAAAGGACAAATCATCAAGAGCGGTTAACAATTTGAGAACCAGCACGTAGACAAGTTCTCTGTATAATCTGTCCTACATTTGAAAAGTAATAAGCAGGGGAAAAGCACTTCTGTTGACCTAGAAAGTGTTTGAGTGCTACTGAAGAAACGAAAACAACAAAGCAACATCAGAGGGTGGTGACGGCACCGTGCAGTGGATATGACATGTGCCTTTGGTGCGATTCCCATTGCGATACATCAACCAATGTGTCCTTGAGCATGTCACTTAACCCCTAGTTGCTCCAGAGGCATGTGACCTCTGATATATAGCAATTGTAAGTTGCTTTGGATAAAAAGAAGAACATTTTTTACATATAAAATTTTATATGTAAAAGAGTGCATCTCACAAAATCTTAACAATGACATCCAAAGGTGTACAGTGTATTCTGACAAAACAGGGCACAGCCTGTCAGGATGATACAACAGGCTGATGTACATACACTGCTGTTTCATTCATCTCAAAATATACACAAACAAATATACACATTGTTTTACACAATGTCACTTCTTAATGTTTTTGCTACACAGCTGCTACAGATCGAAAAACATGAGCAAATCTCTAAATTACTCTATAGCCAAAGTACTGATCATACTGTCAAGAATCAATTATTTTGCGAGTATCAAGTTTTTCTAATCTTGTAGCTCAAATCACGGGTTTAATATATCAAAACAATAATAGTTTGACAAAATAATCCCAACTCATAGTCAATTTACAAGCTTTTATTGCGCTTTTAACCCTGTCACATAGTCTTAAATGGAGATGGTTCAGTTGTTAGAGATTTAGTGATTATGATGTCATCCATAGCACCTTTAAGATTTCTTGTCCACACTGCTGAGTTCATTCTAAACTCAGATGTCAACAGATCCATCTCCATGACAACAGAGCAAACTCAATCTACGGACGAAGATGGCTCTGGAAAAAGCTGGGCCTTCAGTTGGGATTGTTTTTGGTCAAGCAACTATTTCCAAGAATTTATTTATATATATATATATATATATATATATATATATATATATATATATATATATATATCTCTTCAGGATCATTGAATCATTTGTTTGCTTTGAAAATGCGATTAACAAGATAGTTAAAAACCTCACTCACTTTTGGGTGCTCAATTTAGTAAATTTTATTAAAAAGAACCATTAAGTAGGCAAGATTTTAGGCAAGAATTGACGGTATGCTTTAATAAAATATTCATGGGTCCAGGAGCCATGTTCTATTAGCTTGCCTACATTTGTTTGTCTCCACTGAACTAAAATTAAAAACAAATTAAAACCAACAAACAAAATACAAACACATAATTAGTCGCTACATAAAACACAAGACATTGTGGTTCTTCAAGTGGGTTCAGTCAGTAGTATGTACATCCTGAAGGAAAAACATTAAAAGTGCTCAAACATACAGTTCTTTAAGAGAAAGGGCCTCGTGCAAGAATCCAAAGTACTGACAGATTTGTTCTGTGGCACGTGCAAGTGATTTAAGAAAACTTCTTGCATTTGCCAGAAATCTAAATTAGAATACTTTCATCTGAATGATCATCACCATCATCATTGTTTGCCAATGTACTTCAGAGGTTCGACAGCAGGTTTTCCTGGCATACAGTATATTGGCATGTCAGCCTAACGATTCAGTATCTGGTTTGGTGACATCTGCCTCAAGGTTTTTAAGCAGGAAGCTTTCCCTGTGAACATCCTCTGTTGTTGCAGCTGTATTTACATTTTTTTTTATCATTTCAAGTCTCTTAACACAACTTTGACTGCTAAACTTGTTTTGTTTTCGACTGCGGATTTCTGACAGCAGGATATGAAGCTCAGCGGTGTGAAATTCTTTTTAATCTTTGGAATTTTCTTTTTCAATGAAACTTGAAACCCAGAAACAGGGACTCTTTTATAGCAATTTTAGGGGCATGGATTATCCAAATGATCAAATCTTACAAACGCTAACCTACTTGTAAACAGTTGGCATTCATCAGGTTGAAACGGATAATTTACGATCAAAGCTTATTTGGTGAAGTGGAACACTCGTATAACAAGCTATCTTGTAATAAAACTAGAGTGCATTTCCTGTTGTACCTGTATCTAATAGGCTACTTTTTACATTAAAAGTTCCCCCTTTCTTTCTCAGGTCACTTAAGTCAGTCAGCAGCTGGGCAATTGATAGTCTCTACACGGACAATTGTGCCGAAGCAACAACGAGGGGAGAGTATGTGCAAGGGCAGGAGTGCTTTCTCTAAGGCACCAGTCTTCTGATGGGAACTTGAACCCCTGTAAATCTTGATCCCTGATGTGCTGCCTGGTTCAAACACTAGAGTTCACTCCACTCCGTGACACACACTCCTGAGTCCCTCGTCTTCAAGGCTTTCATCACTTTTAAAGTCCTGGTCCCTCTGGGTCTAAATGGTATCGTTCTCTATACTGACCCAAACTCAGCCATCCAGGCTACGTATTTCTCCAGGTCTGCAGAAGAGACAGACTTTGAGATCTTCTTGAGTGTCAGGGTGAAGTCCTCCATGGTCACAGGCATCTGCAGTTCGTCTTTGGACAGAGCTCGGATCTCCTCGGGGCTTAGGCCTTGGATTCGACGACGCATTGCCATCATGGACGCATCCCTGATGTACATGTAAAGACAGATGCAAAGAGGTAGACTGGGTAAACCCAGCCCGATCTGCCGGCGATTTGATTTCGCCCTGCAGCTCAGGCTGGAAACCTGTACGTTATTCTATCCTGCTTCCGTTACAAATCTGCGGGGACCAATCACAAACTAGCTTATCCACCTGGCGCGCTATTGGCAGGTTTAACACGATGACGATAGAAACGACGGCAAGCAGCTTCTTGTTTACATTCAACTACCGACTTAGTTAGAGTCTGGCTGAAATCCTGCAGGCTACAGGCTGTGTGACACACACACACACACACACACACACACACACACACACACACACACACACACACACACACACACACACACACACACACACACACACACACACACACACACACACACACACACACACACACACACACACACACACACACACACACACACACACACACACACACACACACACACACACACACACAAATAACTGCCATTCCCAGCATAACTACAATAGAAAGGACCAGACCAAGGACACGGTGGTGAAGAGAAGTGTTCAGCTAAAGCAACTGTTAGAAATAATGTTCAGCATAAACATATTGCAATAATCGTTGCATACTATAAACTAATTACTGGTATTATCCGTCTATATTTAGGTGTGTGTTACATGGTAATGAGGATGCTACATATGTATCAATCATCATCATCTCACTGTTTTAAAGACCAATCTGAATGTGTACCTGCGCTTGTGTCATTTTGTGATTGATTTAATAGCCATTTTTGTGAATTCGCAAATGCAATGATAAAATCAATAAACATACATACTAGGGGTGTTGAAATTAATCATTGCATTGATGCATCACGATGCGGACGTGGATGATTCTGCATTGATGCAGTATACCATGCAGTATAGTATGACCATAATCAATTATTGCCTACTGATGTTACTTGTTGATTTTCCGGTTGCTGATTTTTTTGGTTTTGCCTTTTGGTTTTTGCCTTTTGTCTGTTGTGAAGTGTCTTTTTTTAAGAGCAGATACAATAAAAAGGGGAGTTCATAATATATCTGACTGCATGAATTTGTTGATGAAAACCATGTGTCGCAATATTATATAATAATATTGAGGAGGTGACGCATCGTGATATCAATTCGGATTGAATCGTTGACAGGATAATCATAATCAAATCAAATCGTGAGACCAGTGAATATTCACACCCCTAATACATACACAGTTAAAGCCGGTATGTAATAGACAATAGGGCTAGTGATGCCTGCAAACTTCACATTGTTAGTGATTCAGGTTCAGGGCCATATGCAAATACTTAAAAGATTGCAATCTGTCTCCCTCTCTCACGCGCGCACAAAACACTGTCTATGGTTGCTCTGGAAATTTCAAAATGAGTGAAATGGCTGTATGCACTGTCTGTGTAGCCTCTGTAGTCACACTTTACATTGCATCTATATTATCATCTGTAGTATTTCCATATCTGATTTACAAAATCCAACAGCAGTGTGTGCAAAATTGCAATTTCTGTGCCTTCAATGCTGCCATTTAATGTTTTCCAACATGACCAGCACAATAAAAGAATACAGAAATGTTTCCCTCAAACATATGCACTCATGATTGCTGAGATATAACAACGATCATTTGGAGGACAATCTGTAGCCGAGTAGTTTTATTTAAAAAATTCCAGTTAGAAAAAAAAGCACTTCTATGTCCTTGTTGTTCCAAAGAGTTAAATTTATACCAGTCAGAGGGGCTGAGACACTTCTCTTCAGGTCTCTGCCTGTCCCTTGTCTGTCCTTAGCCTGTCTTTATGAGTGCTATCGTATTAGGAGGTGAAGGAAATGAAGGATGAACTGATTATCAATTTCTCGATTTTTGTCAATTTGCACAAGTGCTCACACTATCACAAACACACCTGCAGACGTTGGTGATGTCCGCTCCAGAGTAGCCTTCGATTTTCTCAGCAATGAAGTCCAGGTCCACATCTTCAGCCAACTCCACCTCCCTCAGGTTGATCTTTAGAAGCTCTACACGACCAATAGCTACACACACAAACACATACAAAAAACAGCACTGATCAGATATTAGGACTGTTTTGTGCAGCCTCGGTTAGGCTAGTAGCGGTGCCAGAGATTTTCTTTTGCTGGTGCTATGGGGTTGCTCGATGTTTCAGTTAGGGTGCTCTGAAATTTAGAGTCGCAACTCTGCCGTCATTATGTTAAGCCCACCCACCGACTCTATACACGATGTGATTGGCCTGACTAGAGTTTGGTTTTTCCAGCTCGCAAGCCAACGGAGAGTTGCTAGACAACCCTAAAAATTACATTTGCTGCCGCTAGGGTACGTCTAGATTTCTAGGCTATGTGAATAGGTTACCTGTGGGCAGGGATATGTAGATCCGCTTTTCTAGCCGTCGTCGTAACGCCTCGTCGATGTCCCAGGGGAAGTTGGTGGCGGCTAGGACCATCACCATCTTAGAGGGGTCATCATTATCCAGAGCCCCCCCAACACCTGGTCACAAAACACACACAAACAACAACACAATTAAATAAAATATGCACGTTACCATATCATTCATATGACGTGATCTTGGAATCTAGCTAGGATACCCTACTGAATTCTTTTATTTTAATGATGGGCTTTCTACAGTTACATTTTATGTTTCACATTCTATTGTATCCCAAACAAGACTTTTGATATCAAATGCCATAAGAAAAGCAGGTCTGCACTGTACAATTTATGCTTTTGATTGCATTTTATAAAAAAGAAAATCCTTGAATGCACTCTATTCCACTCACCATCCATCTGAACCAGAAGTTCTGATTTGACCCTGCGGCTGGCTTCGTGTTCATCAGATGTTCCTCTTCTGCCACAGATGGAGTCAATCTCGTCTATGAAGATGGTTGTTGGTGCATAAAAGCGAGCCTAAGTAAAGAAAATAGTTTAAGAGACTTTTTCTGTGCCAGATAGCAAAAGGTTTTGATCTTGAGTTTGGTGTTGTGAGGTTTTTGCTGAACAGACCAAATGCATATAGATAATCGTACCATTTCGAACAGCAGACGAACAAGTTTTTCGGACTCGCCCCTGTATTTGGAGGTGAGGGTGGAGGAGGACACATTGAAGAAAGTAGTCCCACATTCTGTGGCCACAGCTTTGGCTAACATGGTCTTCCCTGTCCCGGGAGGGCCGACCATTAACACGCCCTAAAACAAAACGTTAAAAACTTAGGACACATAAAATCACGGACACAGACAGTACACTGACGCAAATCTCTTCAGTAAACATCAAGGACCATCACTGCCGCTCTGACGTCTGACATTTCCCTATCTGGTTTGTGTCTGTTGCTACGGAGATTACATAAACCACAAAAGGACCAGTGACACAATCCATAACATTTTTATGTATTTGTAGTCCCTGCTGTCTTAGAATCCATACGGGCTGATGTGGGTTATATTTCAGACAGATTTGTTATATAAAACACTGATGCAGGCAGCATTGATCAGAATCTCAGCAGGAGATGGTGGGAGTGGGATGGCTCATTCTGCAGTAAGCGGGGAGTGATAGTTAGAAATCCTGCAGTAGAGGGTTGACAAAACTGCACAGACCTCTATACTGAATGTCAAACAAATACCTTCAGCTTACCTGTGTGCCGATAAAACAATCACGAACTTCATCTCAAATTAAACTAACTTATTAATCAGTCATTTTACTGCATTTTCAGTTTTCAAAAAAAAAAAAAAGCTCTGACTAAGTAAAGAGTTCAATTATGCATGAATATATTGAATTATGAGGACTTATGTTACTCCGGAAAGACTGAATAAGATGAATCCAAATATTCCTGATAGCTGTGTTAAATGTAATGTCGAAAAGGGCACCTTATTTCATTGTCTGTGGGACTGCCCTGAGATACAAGAGTTCTGGAATGAAGTTATAAAATGTATTTCTAAGATGACCTTAAATCCAGTGCCTGACAATCCTGCACTTTGCATTCTTAATTTGTATCCAAAGGACTGTATGTTAAATGGCAAAGAGAGGAAAATTACAGACTTATGTTTAGTACAAGCTAGACGCTTGATTTCTCTCTGGTGGAAGGATGTCAAGAGCCCTTCTGTTGGTCGCTGGCTGAAAGAACTATCAGCATGCCTTATCCTTGAAAAGTTAACATACACAATGAAAAAGAAATCAGCCGAATTCAAAGAGATCTGGAATCCCTTTCTTGCATTCTTGGAGAACTGTGAAGTCAAGGAAACTCTGGAAACTTGAAGACGATATGTCCCCAAACTGTTAAAATTCAATAAATACATGTTTAAAAAAAAAAAAATTATGCATGCATATATCAGACGCACTGTGCTGCTGTAAAATCCGGTAAAGTATTGACCTTCACATGGCGGGCCTGAGGGGGATGGGGCCTCACATGATGACGTTCAACAGAGGCTGGTGTGAAGAGTCATGTAGATACTGAGAGGCAGCCTGACTGAGCGGGCCCATTAATGAAAGATGTTAGTGATGCAAACATGTGTAAGCATTCACATTAATGTTGTGTTCATATTTGAGCAAAAGAACAGCAGGCTTGTTGTTCCAGGTTCAAATGTAGCTTAGTTTGAGCGCAGTGTGGGAGTTAAACCCTACAAGTCAGTTACACCATAGAGTAAAGAATGGTCTTAAAATGTACACCTCCCCTGAGCAGGGGTCCGTTTCAGAGAGCAGGTTTAGTGAAAACTCTGAGTTAGTTAACCCTGAGATGAGGGTAAACTCTGGGTTTTCTGTTTCAGAAAGGGAGGTCAATCAAACCTGAGAGAGGGGGAGCTCCAGCCCGTTTCAGAAAGAGAGGGAACTTAACCTCAGAGTCAGTTACTATGGTAACCTAACCCGGTCGGGAGCAGGTTTTCTTCAAGAAACCTCGAGTTTCTCTCAGTCTCCTCCCTCTGACACAGCGTTCTCTCATTTCCTCATTCATTCATCCATTCATTCAGTATGTATCAGGCGCATTTTAGTGCAGTTTGTTATCTGCATGAATAAAAAACTGTGTTGGTTTATTAACCGTGTTAGGAAGACAATTTTTTTCTTAAAACATGGCATTTCTTTTTGTCAACAATCCCGTTGATGAAGAAGCTGTATTACTTCGTTAGTTAAACATACATTGGGAGATGATATTGAGGCCCCGACTATAGATGCATTTTCATTTCCAGATATTAGTCTACCTATTTGAGCGGTATCGTTTTTCTTCCCAGTCTATCAGTTACGTAGCCTACATAACCGTTATCCGTCCTCATATTGCTACCTGGAGCGAGCTGTAGTTCCAATGACACAACCTGTAGGGGGACCGAAGCGGGAAAAGTTCGCTAGTGTTGCTTTAAAAAGACTGTTCTTTGCATTTTTTTACAGTGTTGCCATTAGTGTTGACTTTACACTCTAACTTTGTATTTAACTTTCTTTCAGCTAGTGCAACAGGCTGCAGGACTCTAAAGATGGTGTGTGCGTGCGTGCGTGCGAACCTTCCAGGGGCGACGAATGCCCTTAAAGAAGTCAGGCATCCACATGGGCAACACCACCGCTTCTCTCAGCAGCTTCTTAGCATCTTCCAGATCAGCAATGTCGTCCCTACAGTTCATCCAGAGAACTCAGTCAGCAGTGCTAACAAAAGAAACTTCCCAACAGCAAAACGTATTAAAAGAGTAGGTATGTAAGAATCTGTGTATGCTACCATACCAGTGCACATTAGGGTTGCGGGACACGATATCTCTCTCCAGTGAGTCCACGAGGTCGCTGTCATATCCCGTGCCATCAAACTTCCTCTGCTCTACATCTGCTTCTCCACCAACTTTCTTCCCCTGATGAAGAAAAAAAGAAGGAAAACAGATGAATAAATCCCAAAACAGGTGTTTTTCAAAGAGAGACTGACTCTTTCCTTAAGAACCTCACATATCCATCTTCCAGTCCACTTAACTGCAGTGGTCTAACCTTATCGTCTTTGGCCTTTGTGCCTCGGGCGTCTCTCACACCCGGCCGGTCTGGTTTAGGGTTGGCCTGACCGCGGCCTCCTGGCCCTGCCCCTCGATGCTGCAGACCAGGGGAGTCCTTCCTATGCTGCCTCGCCGCACTGTTGGGGCGCTTCACTGCAATTAGATTCCTACAGAGACGCACAGGAATAAAACTATACACCAAATGTCTCTTTGTACACTACTGGTCAAAAGTTTTAGAACACCTCAATTTTCCAGGTTTTTATTGAAATTCATGCAGTTCAATGTCTTATTGCACTCTGAAATGAAAGAATAGAACAAATGACCAATTTAAGTTAAAAATGAAATCATGGAATCAACTCATAAACCAAAATGTATTCTAAATTTTTGACTCATTAAAGGAACACGCCGACTTATTGGGAATTTAGCTTATTCACCGTAACCCCCAGAGTAAGACAAGTCCATACATACCCTTCTCATCTCCGTGCGTACTGTAACGCTGCCTGGCGGTTCCAGCATTAGCTTAGCCCAGCACAGATCCTGCAGGTAACTGGTTCCAACTAGCCTACTGCTCCGAATTGTGACAAAAGTGACAAAATAACTCCAACATGTTCCTATTTACATGTTGTGATTTGTATAGTCACAGCGTGTACAAAAAACAACGTAACATGAGACACAGCCATCTTCTAACAGTAAACAAACCGGGAACTATATTCTCAGACAGGCTTGCTGCGAGCATATCACTCCGCCCAAGTACTATATTCTTCCGCCTGAGAATATAGTTCTCGGTTTGTTTACAGTTAGAAAACGGCTGTGTCTCATGTTACGTTGTTTTTTGTACACGCTGTGACTCTATAAATCACAACATGTAAATAGGAACAGGTTGGCGTTATTTTGTCACTTATTCGGAGCAGTAGGATTGCTGGAACCATTCACCTGCATGTTCTTTGCTGGCCTGATGCCGCTGGAGCTGTCAGACAGCATTACAGCACACACGGAGATGAGAAGCGTATGTATCGACTTGTCTAACTCTGGGGGTTACGGTGAATAAGCTAAATTCCCAATAAGTCGGCGTGTTCCTTTAAAGTAGCCCCCTTTGGCAGATAGAACAGCTGGACACACTCGTGGCATTCTTTCTACAATGGAAATAAAATATTCTTCACAAAGTTCTTCCCAACTCTGTTGCAGAAGTTCCCATAAATGTGTGGCACTTGCTTTCACTTTTCTGTCCAGTTTATCCCAAACCAGCTCAATGGGGTTTAAGTCTGGTGACTGTGCTGGCCACTCCATGTTTTTAAGCTTACCATCTTGTTCTTTTTTCCTAAGGTAGTTCTGGCATAGCTTGGACTTATGTTTTGGGTCATTATCTTGGTGTAGGATGAACCCCTGACCAACTAGGCGCATACCAGACGGTGCTGCATGGCACTGCAAAATGCTGTGGTAGCCGTTTTGGGTCAGGGTGCCTTTCACTCTGTACAAATCACCGACCCTGGATCCAGCAAAACAGCCCCAGACCATCATGCTTCCTCCTCCATGTTTGACAGTTGATGTCACACACTGAGGAACCATCCTTTCGCCTACTTGACGGCGTACAAAAATCTTGCGCGATGAACCAAAGATTTGAAATTTTGATTCATCAGTCCATAGCACCTTCTTCCAGTCTTCAGTAGTCCATTGACGATGTTTCTTGGCCCAGGCAAGCCTCTTTTTCTTATTCTGACGTTTTAGCAATGGCTTTCTTGCTGCAACTCGACCTATCAAACCTGCAGCTCCAAGTCTTCTCTTTGCAGTTGAAACTGAGACTTGCTTATTACGACCACTATTACGCTGTGCTTGAAGCTGTTGTCCTGTGAGCCGCCTATCACGCCAGCTGTTGACTCTCAGAAACTTGTCTTCTGATTCTGTTGTGGCTTTGGGTCTGCCAGACCTCTCAGAGTTTCCCCCAGTTTCTAAGTGCCTTTTGATGGTGAAGAATACTGTAGCCTACTCACTGACACCTTGACTTTCTTCGCAATTTCTCTGTAGGAAAGACCAAACATTCTTAAGTGTTATGATGGTCTGTCTCTCTTCCATTGTTAATTGCCTTTTTCCCGCCATTTTTAAAGCAACATACTACTTTCTGCAGTACAATACTGTTGTTGGGGACAAAGAAGCTGGTTAAAC
Organism: Perca flavescens; assembly: GCF_004354835.1. NCBI lineage: Eukaryota > Metazoa > Chordata > Actinopteri > Perciformes > Percidae > Perca > Perca flavescens. Next base: position 15,536,521 of record NC_041341.1, on the reverse strand, counting down.
AGTGATTTGGCTCAGATTGAGTTGACTGCAGAGACACAGGGAAGGCAAGACAAAGGATCTTGGCCTACATGTGAATCCCAAAGCCAGTTTCACCAAACTCCTACAGGCAGAGTCGCCAAGAATCTACCTTCACTACATGCTAGGCAAGGCAGACTGGTGGTGAGACAAAGAACTGCTTCACACCTGTGACAAAGTTGCAGTTTTCCCATTGGCTGTTGGGCCTTTGAATGCACCACCCCGCCACTAGGAGGCGGAGGAAGGATAAAAGCTGTCCGCGTTTGTGCTTCTTTGCTCTTTCCACGGTGACTCAGGTCACTAAAGGAGGCACTCTAGTCCGGACTAGCTAGCCAGCATCATCTCATTGGTCGAGTTTTGGAGCTGGGACAACTTTATATTGGTCTGATATACAAAGGGGATCCGAGGAAATACTGGCCGAGTATTCCCTCATCTGCAGCGGGTTTTATCAGCCTGGATTCAAGAAAAGGACGGCGTTCTGTTTCTTGCTTGTCGACCTGGATCACGTATCGTCCCCTGCTCTGGACGAAACGGATCGTTAACCTCTGGCAGGAGATTAACTGACAAACAACGCACAGTAAGGCTGTACACAGTTCTGGGCAGACGTTAGAACTAGTGCGTTTTGGTTTGTTTATTAATGAGCAAAGGGTTCACTACCGTTTGTGCCATTAATGTGATCTGATTGTAATCATGTAATGGTCCATATATGATTATTAATCTGTTTTCTGTGAATGTATCAATAGGAATACCTCAGCCAATTTTTGTTTTTGCAAGAAACTTAACCTACTGTATATGTTTCAATTGATAGTAGTAGTGAAAAGATCCATGAAGTTTTATTTTGTGGTTGTGGTGGAACACGAACACACACACACACACACACACACACACACACACACACACACACACACACACACACACACACACACACACACACACACACACACACACACACACACACCTGTGTTCTGCAGGGGTAGGAGGGGGCCATACTGCTGGATCCTCAGGTCTCTCCTCAGATTGAGGGGCAAGAATATCAACTGGCCTCTCTGACTTAAAGCTTTCGAGCGTTCCCATGATGCCTTTCACCTGCTCATACTCCTCATTCAGTTCCTGCCTGACCTGGTCACAAACAGAAGAAAGACAGTATTGTATCAGCACTGCATCACAGAACATCCTACTGAAAAATACAGTAGTTGATATGGATGTCTGTAAAACAACACAGGGTTTAGAGAAAAGCTTTAATCCTCCAGAAGGGCTAAATGGCTTATAGACAGGATTCAATGGATAAACAATTCAAAAAGTCCAGCAGTTAATTAAAAAAAATGATCAATAAAAAAAAAAAAAAAAGTAATCTTCATCAAAAACATCTAACGAAGCCAGGCACCAGAGCACCACCCTGTCACACCCACAGCTACTGACAGGACAAATAAGATGTTGCTCAAAAGTCAATAGCTGATGGAATAAAATACGTTTATTTATTATATATATATATATATATATATATATATATATATATATATATATAGAAAAAGAAACAATAAATGAGAAGGTGTGTCCAAACGTTTGGCCTGTACTGTGTGTGTGTGTGTATATATAGACACACACACACACACACACACACACACACACACACACACACACACACACACACACACAGAGTACAGGCCAAAAGTTTGGACACACCTTCTCATTCATTGGGTTTCTTTTTTTTCCATGACTATTTACATTGTAGATTCTCACTGAAGGCATCAAAACTATGAATGAACACATATGGAATTATGTACTTACTAAAAAGTGTGAAATAACTGAAAACATGTCTTATATTTTAGATTATTCAAAGTAGACACCCTTTGCTTTTTTTGATAACTCTGAACCCTTGGTGTTCTCTCAATGAGCTTCATGAGGTAGTCACCTGAAATGGTTTTCACTTCACAGGTGTGCTTTGTCAGGGTTAATTAGTGGAATTGTTTCCCTTATTAATAAAAAAGCAAAGGGTGGCTACTTTGAAGAATCTAAAACATAAGACATGTTTTCAGTTATTTCCCACTTTTTTGTTAAGTACATAATTCCATATGTGTTCATTCATAGTTTTGATGCCTTCAGTGAGAATCTACAAAGTAAATAGTCATGAAAATAAAAGGAAACGCATTTGAATGAGAAGGTGTGTCCAAACTTTTGGCCTGTACTATGTGTGTGTGTGTGTATATATATATATATATATATATATATATATATATATATATATATATATATATATATATATACATATATACACACACACACACACACACACACACACACACACACACACACACACACACACACACACACACACACATATATATATATATACACACACACACATACATATATTTCCTTCCTTTTATATATATATATATATATATATATATATATATATATATATATATATATATATATATATATATATATATATATATATATATATATATAGGTGTGTGTTAGTGCTACCCATGGACTATCTGTGGTGCCAGAATGGTTTTTCGAATACTTCGGCAATCAGAGTACAGGCTGTATTGGTGGTTGAATAACTGGTGTAAGGATGGCATGTCCAGGGATTTTGGGGAACTCACCTGTTGCCATTTGACTTTAATTGCAGGGTCTTTGAGGGACTGACAGTGCTTGTGGATCTGCTGAATGACGCCCTGGTAGTACACAATGGAGGAGTCATAGTTCCCCAGCAAAGCATATTCACGGCCCTTCTTGGCGTTGTCACAAATCTCTGCCAAATTCATGCTGAATAACAGCTATATGGTTGAGAGGGAAAACAAACAAGTAAGCTAAGTACTTCCGACTGAGAATTGCATCAATGCTTTGGCTAATGTTGGCTAGTTACAACATTTTTAAGTTAGATCAAACCCACATTTTCATCAACGAGCTCGGTGTCCTCTAAATCCCAACGTTACTTTTGACATAATGCTGCGGCTCTAAAGTCCGTTGCCTTTTAGATATAATAATACTGCTAGACACCCGGCAAAGCATGCCAGTTAAGCTAACGTTAGCTAGCTAGCTGCTGTCCCCGACTGTGATTTTAAATGCATTTTGTTTTTAAATTGTAAACTGTTAAATCAAGCCACTATTCAAATGATCTTATTTTCTGGTCTACACCCTGTCATCTTGCCGACGTTAGCTTTTGCTAGCTTGCTGCTAGGCCACAGACAGAAAACAAAACGAATCGTGTGGCAATAAATACCGTAAACGCCACATAATCCTCCTCTCAGTAACGTTATGTGTTGATCAATGCATGTGGACAAAAACAAACAATTTTATTCTTCAACTACATTTGGAACATGGAAATAGTTATCATACCTGCATGAAAAGCACTTGTTTGTGTTGTATTTTTGAATCAGAGGTCCAGTGTTGAGGAAAGTGTTACCATGGCCGCAGAGAGACGCCGTGTGAAGAATACAGGCGGCTCGATTACTGTGCTGCATTCATTGACTTGTTGCAATTTGTTTTAATATGGCAACCGTGTTAAGTTATCTTGGAAGTCGAACACCAAATAGAGCCGTTGGAGAGCTGACATTACTCCAGCGAAATCTCGCTATCAATTTTGTTTTATTGTCGCAGTTGAAAATTCTCGTTTCGGAAATTGCATTTCAATGTATATTTCATAATAATAAAAGTTGGCGACACATACATTGAACTAGATAATTTGCTAGTTTACAGGATTTATTGAACACATCATCCGAGCTATAGCTATGTAAACGTTGGCCACTAGGCGTCGCTAGTATGAAGGATGAGGGAAACAATCTCATCACACGGGGTGCATTCTATACTGTCTATGGGTGCATTTAATAGCCGTTTTTGAGCGTTCACTCATATCGCATGATCTTCTCGAGCAGATGGAGTTAGCCTGGTTATAATGGAATTGCACATATTCAAATATCCAGGTTTTTCTTAACACTTCTTGGATGGATTAAGTTACCGTTTTTTCACCAACCAACCAAAATATTTATTTATCCTTCATTGTGTGTGTGCATGTGTGTTTTATCATAAACAACACAACAGAAACTTAAAAAATCAAAATTGTACTGATAAAACCACTTTTATTCATTTGCAATTTAACATATTCACAAATATCTGGAAAGTATTTGCATTATTGTACACATGCAAAGAAGTCAGTTGTGATTTTATCTCATACCATTAAATACCTTACAGCATAACATTTTTCAAAGACAGCTGAGCATGTGTTCACTCATGCTTTTCAAGTGAACTGTGGATCTTTTGTCCCAAAAGACGGCTACATTTTGTCATTTGTGAACTCTCTCCAAAGAACTGAAGTGTAGGCGAATGAGTGGACACAAAGCGGGTTATGTTCATATTTATATCTGAAAAATACACATTCAGCAACAGCACCAAAACACATGCTGCATTTTATTTTTTAAGAACTGAAATATCACTTTAAAACATAACTTAAAGAAAATGATTGCACGGTTTTCTTCACAGTTTCAATTTACCTTATTGGTCCCTTTACTTACTTCTATTTTATCCCTTTACTGTCTGCATTGAATAATGTAGATAAATGGTGTGCTATAGACAGCTGATTGCATATAATTTGTCTACGAATTAAAGTGCACTCTGCAATGCTCTGTTCTTTGACTCAAAGTGATTTTATGTGCAGTTTGAGCTACAAATGTTTGGCATACCTCCATTTCCATTCATGCATTTCATTGAAATGTTGATTTAATATTGTGAAAACGTATAGGATCATAGTGTCATAAGCTGTGCCTTGCATCAGGCAGGGAAAAGTGTAAAACCCTAGTATGTTTCCTCATTTTCTATCACATGATCATAAGAGGCCTTTCTGAATTCAGTCTCAGCGTTAGCAAGAAATGCTGATTTCCTCAGCACCATTATTGATCCTAAAGGCTGTAATGACCTACACACTCCTGAGTACATCCATACAGGATGGAGGTGATATCAGCATTGGCAAGTTGCTGCTTCCTGCTCTCTCTGGTTCCACAGATAACTGACATTGCTCTCACTTGGCTGCTTCAGTCTCAGGGGTTTGTGGCTCTTCAGTCTATAAGCCAAAGTTAGAAAGATGGCATCAACATGTTCCTTCTCGGCAGGTTCTTTGGCTGAAGTCTCAAAGAGTGGGAAGTTGTAGCTGTCGGCAAGACACTGGGCAGCCGTGGTGGGGACCTCCCGGCGGTCCCTCAGGTCGCACTTGTTTCCCACCACGACGCGGGGCACAAGAGGGCCCACACAGTGTCGGCTGCACTCTTCAATCCACTCAGGTATGCTCTCAAAGGAGGAGAGGCTGGTCACGTCATACACAAAGATGACGGCATGGACGCTGCGGTAGTAGTGCTCCACCATGCTCTTCCTGAAACGCTCCTGACCTGCCGTGTCCCAGATCTGCAACTGGCACAGCAGAAACAAATAATTTGATGTGACTAAATAATATTTAAAAGGTTAGTGCAATTCTATATTTTTATTATTGTCAAGCAATCCCAAGAAAATGCTACAGTGTGTTAGTCCGTCTCTCAATACTTTCTTTGTCACTTTCCTACCCTGTCTCTGGCACTCAGTTGGTCAGAGATATATAGTTTCATTTTTGAAAAAGGCTCAGTAATGTCCTAAGCTGGGCACTGTAGTTTTGAGCAAATATTACTAAAGCAGGAGTAAATGGTGCAGTTGCGGAGTCTATTTTTAGAAAACAGATTAATACAAAGGTGGTATTAATTCAAAATAAGCTAATGTGTGTAGTAGTGAAGGAAAATGGCAGCCATAGCAACAATGTGGCTCAATTATGTGTTTTCATTAGTTTTTGGACAACACAGAGGAATATGCTATACACAGAAAACACTTGTTAGTGGGACCAATTCATTGTTGGTTTTTGTCTTTTCATGGGATTTGTTGACAATGAGAGAATATAGAATATCACCTGTCACAAACTGGCTCCAAGGGTTTGACAAGAGTTGAATGTTTTATTAGAAAAACTGGGGAACCTCTGAAAGAGATTGGCCGTGTCACAGTTGGAAAAGCACAGGTGTAAATAATTAAATTAATGTTTCAGGGCACTGGTATTGTTCATGCTGGCTCACTGTCACACAATCATCATGGCTTACTAGGACACAAATAGACAGAGCCCCTAGTTAATGTTATTAGGAACACTTGTACTTTTCCTGCCATGACAAGTCTAAATGTCTGCTGTGAAAAATGCCTATTGGGAAAACAGGGCTATCTTAAATAGGTAATGACCCTTAACTCCTGCAAAGGGGGGAAATCCTGCAGGTAGAGAGTGGACATTACACACCAGCCTTATACTTTATAGTATTATGAAATGCTGTAGAAAAATTAGGGAACATGTTGGAAAAAGGTTTATCTGACTGGCAGATTAAAAGGTTAAATCTAATTTGTAGGGGTTGCCAAAAAAGTCCACAGAGATGTAGATATGCTGTACATATTTTCGTCAAGTGTTACATATTTTCGTCAAGTGTTATGACGTCATCTATACGTGTTTATCTATTTTATTGGAAGATTGTAGGCCACCAGCTGTCCATTTTAAAAGGAGGTAACGTTAGGCCTATATTTTGTAGTGGTGCCATCCCTATGCACAGCCTTTGAATGTCTGATAACAGACTCCAGGTCAGACTGTGTCCACTTATGAACCGTAGATCAGGCAGATCCGTTAATCTTATCAGAAATGAAGGTGTGTGTTTGTGGGTCCTCTCACCTTAATAGCCTCCCCATCAAGCTCCAGCGTCCTCTCTCTGAAATCGACCCCGATCGTTGCCTCAGGGTTTTTCAGGAAAGTGCCCCCGCAGAATCTGTAAGTCAAACACGTCTTTCCCACATTTGAATCTCCTATGACTATTATCTTGAAAATCCGAGCTTGTACAGTCTCATAATCGTGGTGCGAAGACGGCTCTAAGGAGTAATTTTGACCGAAAACGGTATCAAATTCGTCCCCAGGTTTGTTTTCTGTTGCCATCGCTCATCTTCTCGCGATCTGGACGTGAACGGCACTGAAACATCGCGAGATCGCGATGAACCAATACATAAACGCTATTCATCACTTGAGCCAAATCTCAATGGTAATTTTTCTATTTTATTGAGGAAACTCTTCGTTTCCACACCTCTTTTCCAAAACAATGAAAAAGTAACAGGTTCTTAAAACTATATATATATATATATATATATATCCAACAAATGAATTGCCTTCTTCTTATGTTTTTCCTTATCTGCAAGTGTTTTATATAATTAATTTCAAATTTGATTGTAATATTTATTTATTTAATTTGTTATTTTATTTATTGTAAATTAATTAATTAAGTTTTATTTTCTTGTCTGGCCATTTACATGACAAACTACACGCAAAATGGCAACTTTTAAAGACAATTTGGATTGTGCTATAAGGCAGGACTGCTTGGTTCTTTCGGGGAATTATTGTAAAGATTTACAAAGAATATGTTCACAGCATTTACTACCTAACTAGGATCTAACTGAAACGATGGGCAGGGATTTCTAGTACAAACGGTGATACACTGGTAAGAGCAAATTACGTTTAGCCATGTATATAGTATTTTTAAATAGATGACTTTACTGTATTTTATTAACAGTAAACTTCAGTAGCGGGGTGCAAATGTTCCACCAAAACAAGTTCCTTCCCGAGACTATTTTGCAGAGCCACCATTGCTGTGTCCAGAGCTTAGTGCCGCCAAAGATGATTGCAATTGGTTTAAAGAAATGCAACCCAGAGTGTTTTTTTTCTCCTATCTTAGAATGTATCTGTGGTATAGCCAGACAGTCTATGAGCCAGACCTTACTCCAAAACCCTGTGGAGATAGGTCTGGCAGTGCCAGACTAATCCCACTGTAACCTTAGTTTCAAGATGAAGCAGCAATATAAATACTTGTATACAATACTTGAATCTTGTACTGTGTAAGTTTGTACTTCATGTGTTACACTAACTTGTTGAATAAAGTTTTGGAGAGAAAAAAATATACACACAAATGCTCTTCTGCATCAGACACGTTTATTTGACACATACACCAAAACAGCTTTATAAATCAGACCAACAACTAGTGGAAAGTAATACAGCCTCAAACAACAGCCCTGTAATTAATCCTACCTTCATGAAGGATATAATGTTCAGTGTTACAAAGGTGTTGATTCAACTGTATGTTAATTTTGGAGGCTGTAGCTTGTGGTATTGCATTCGCCTATATACTGTGAGGTATTTGTCTACAGCATTTATATCAATGAGAGTAGACCCTTCTGCGTTCACAGCTAATAAACTGGTAACAGTGTATAGGGTGGTTGGGGAGGACGATGGCTTTGCAACAGTTTCACTACATGTAGACAGAATGTCCTCAAATTACAACAACTCATCAGGAACAAACAATATTCAAAACTAGGGCTGCACAATATATCTTTTTTTTTTTTTTTTTTTAAATCATCGCGAAAGGCTGCAACATATCGCAATAGTGTTAGTTGAAAGAAAATATCAGTAGAAAACAGCACTGTCACTCTTCTGTAGTGGTGCCTTTTATATTCAATATAATGTTCAATTTGTCCATAAAAGAATGTTGAAAAAGGATTTCTTTTTATTTGTTTTAAATTCAACAAGCAATTTGTTGTATTGTAGAATAATACTGAACGCAGCAGAACTGAGTACATTTTAATATCTGTTTATGTATTGCAAGTAATATCGTTATCACGATATTCAACATTACCGCATATTGCATATTTTCCTCATATCGTGCAGCCAGATTCAAAACATTGTAAAAACATTTTGATCCGTGATTGTAACATAAATGTTAAGTTAAAAATCATGGATAAGAAAACACATACATTAACGCCATACAATAGTTTCAAATAAATTTCATAAAATGTATAATTTGTCACCAAAATAAATCAATTTGACTGCATCTCAGAAAAAAAAAGTTAATCATGGCATACAGGCTTTTGCTAAAGCCTAAACCTGAGCGTACAGTACATTGGCTTCTACATTTCATACAGTAGTTTTCACAACACTAGGTGTGTGCGTGTGTGACGTCTTGATGTGCATTCAACAACATAAAAAGTACAGCAAATTTTAAAGCCCTGTAAATGCCCAGTTGTGTTTGAAGTCATAAACATGAGGCACTTGAGCTGCCTGATGTCCCAAAAATCACAGTCATGATTTTACACCAATCATAAGCAGGTGTGCTCACTTATTCACGCTAAATAAGTTATATTTCTGTCACAAACGTGTCTTTATATAACAACAAAAGCCAAGAGCATTAAAAAGGGGTCCTCCGCCGATTTAACACATCAAAGCCGATTTAACACATCAAAGCCAATTTACTAATCATGGGGAGTAATATTTAAGCCTGTGTAAACAGTTACTTCTAGTGTTGATAGTTCTGAAAGAAAATTACCAAGTATAAAGAAATTAGCAATTTGCAATATAGCAGTGGTCCTCAAACTTTTTTGCCATACACCTCTTAAGAAACTGAAAAGAAAGTAGCTAACAGGGGTGTTACACAAAAAAAGCAAGCTCTTGCTTTATTGACAGTGAACTCAAGAACAAGATATTTGGCTTTTGTATTTGACTCATGGGTTTGCTTAATGAGCCTTGGCAGCATCAGAGCACTAATTGCTGGAACGACCTTTCAGCGATTAGTTATCTTATTAGTAACACCTGTGTTTGACAAGTTAAAATGTCTCCGCTATGAAAAAGTAAACTTTAGATTTTTTTCCTTTAGTCTTGTGCATCTACCCTGCAAAGGCTCAGTTTGGAAACCACTGCGTTATAGAAAGTGTAGGATGACTTTAGAGACAAAATGTCAGGATATAACAACCTCTGCTGCTTCAATTTTTTTTGTTAATCTGTGTCTTGCCAGTTCCCCCAATTTTATAAAATAAATAAAATAAAAAGTGTAATACTACATCTCTGGAGTAACCTTCATTTAGCTGCCCTTATTAATGTGCTAAAGTATGACTTTAAGGTATGAAATTGTTGTTGAACAGCTATATTTCTCTCATGTATTTGTCTTGTTATTGTGTAAACAAGATTCTACATCATACTGTCCTTCATGCTGGCAGCACATGATACAAATTAAGCAGCAAAGCCCTTATCTTTTGGCATTTCTGAAACCAACTGCTAAGTTTCTTCTCTCCTTCAGTAAATTATCTCATGAAAAGAAAGACATCCATGTAAATATTTTGATGGGCTTGTGCTTCCACTGTAAATGGCTGGCTTAAATACTAAATGGAACTGTGATCTCTCCTGACACACAGAACCATGTACTAAAAATCCACTCAATTATAAATAAGTTAAACCTTTCTTTGACACAGTAACACATTTCACTACCAGTTCTCGTCTGAGAAAGAGCTAGAGCTGCCCGAGTCAGAGTCTGCGTCTGTCAACCCATCAAAGTCCCAGTCGGCACTGGAGCCACTGTCGTCGTCCTCCTCTGTGGAGAAGCTGTGGGCAGAGCCAAGGCACGCCGGGTACACGCGTGTTGAAACACACACGGGCCCCAGGGTGGACACATACACTGCCATGATGTTCTTCCACGTGTCCCTGGCTGGGTCATATTCATGGATGAGGACCCTGTTTTTGTTGTGCTGCAATAAAGTCTGAGTGAGGAGGAGCAGCTTGTTGTTGTGCTGGATCACCTGGTAATTTAGAGCACGGCTGTCAATGGGAATGTCACCCAACCTCTTCCACTCTCCCCTGGTGGGGCTGTAGGCTTTCACCACAGGGATGTCACACACACAGATGATCTGGTCCTGATACACGCAGGCCTTGTGAAGCTTGTCCCTTCTCAGGGACCCACAGTGGCGCCAGCGGTTCCTCTTGGGATCATAGCAAAGCATTCTCCTTTTGTTCACCACATACAGGTGGTCATTTAGTGCTACCACCTGCATTTTACCCAAAGAATGAGGCAAAGGAGCCACAAATGTCCACTGGTTCCTCTGGACACTGTAACACTCCACCTCCTTAAGTCTGGCATCAGTCACCGGATTTCTTCCTCCCAAAAGGTACACATGACCATTGAGGTAGCCCATCCCAGAGTGCATCCTCCCCAGTGGTCTCTCAGCCAACTCCTGCCAGCTGTTGAGCACAGGATTGTACAGCCAGAAGTGTTTAGAGAGGTGGGAGGCTAGGTACAAGTTGTTTTCAGGTGTGGCACAGGCGATTAAAGACTCCATGGTAGAACGCTTGTAATCCTGACTGCTGAGGTCTTCTAGAGGAGGAGCCATGAAATACAGGTCCTCTGAGTAAGGGTCACAGCACATTATGTTGTCATTAGGTAGGCCGAAGAAGAGAATCATTTCTTTTGCACTTACACCTATTCTGTGTTTTGGTATGTCCAGAGTTGCAGACATTCCACAGCCATCCTCTGCAGACCTGTTAAAAAAAGATGCAAGGTACTTCTCAATTAAAGGCCTTGCCATAAGGCCCTCCAGGTAACACTTGTCCTTCTCTGTAAACAAGTTCCAGCGCACACACTTCAGCGCCTGTAGTGCATCCTCCCTTTTCTGTGGTGCATTCACCTCTATCCACTGCAAAGCAGCTGAGCATACCTTCCTTTCACAGTCCACATCCAAAGTGTCCAGAGACAACATGTCCTTCAGCTGCATCAAATCCAGCTCACAAAGCTCCCCTCCAATACACACCTGGCTGAAGTTCCTGGCTATGAAAGCTTGAGCATTCTCCTTCAGTTCAGGGTTGTCATACGTGTCTGCGAATTTCAGTATCCCCACACAGTTTGAGAGGTCCAGCCTCCTTGTCATGAAACTGGAGCACGCTTTCCTGATGTACTCGAGCTGGAGCATATTGGCCGCTGCGTACAGCCTCTGGACGTTGCTCTCCGTGATGGTCACCCTGCCAGTGTAACAATAGTCGATGATAACAGACATGGACTCAAAGTCCACCCCGCGGATGACCACTCTCTGCTGCATGCTCTCATTTAACCCCCCGGTGAACATGCTTTTGAAGTAAGGGCTGGCGGCGGCGAGGACGTTGCGGCTGCACAGGAAAAGTTGGTCAATGTCACTTCTGGCTGACTCCCCGCCGTGCTCCAGGGACTCCTCTTCCCACTCAACTCCGATAGTTACGTCCCCGAGCAGCCGGCAGTTGTACAGTAATTTCAACTCGTCCATCAAACCCCGAGCGTGATTCACGTCCTCCAACACCTCGGGACCACTGAAGCAATTCAGCGCCGAAGCCATATTATTGCTGCAAACTCAGTGAGCAATTTGCTCACAATTTAGCAATTCAGCAATTTAGGTCGGCGAGGGTGTCAATGAACACGCTGTCATGCGGTTGGCATGGTCAATAACGCAAAAGGGTCTGTGCGCTGATAATGACACATCCGTTTAATATAAAAGAAAATACAAGCATATGCTGTGAAAAATAACGTTACGCTGCATTACCAGCTGAACGGTCGGTCGTGTGTCTCAAAGCCAACAGTTCTCGGCCTCAAACGGAGCATAATGTCGCGATTAAATCCACAAATTATACCCCGAGAGTCGCTGTGACAGTAGTGTCAATTTTTTCCGATCAACGCTGAATTTGCCGATATCTATTTTGAGTGTCAGAGCTCTCTTAAAATGTCAAACGGTTCTCTTAATACATCCATGTTCGGGGGTCGGAGCTACATTTTCCGGGAGAAGTTGCCAAAATAAAACCTCATTTGATGTACAAGTGTTGAGCGAATTTTCTTTGTTTTTACTCCAAATACAATTCTGTATGTTGCCGAATGATTCTGATAGCAGACGTCACGTTTACCACCTTTCACTACTTAACTTAGTGTTTTTAACCCAAAGTCGAAAATATGGAATCTCTTACTTTGAAGGCAATCTTACCTGGGTTCCGCTCTGGCTCACACAACCTTGCTAGGATAGGCTTTACTTCTCTGATTGGTTTGTGTCAAGTGGGTCAAGTTAAGTTTGATTGATCGGGATTGATTCGGATTGATTCCGTTAAATATCCATGATTGATTCCAAATTATGTATGCCAATATTAACTTTTAACTATTTAGTCCAAATCAAATGCATTTATTTTCATTTTCATTTTGTAAGCATATTATAAATTTCAAATTGGTTATTATTATTATTATTATAATGCTTACTAATTAACATGGTATGCCGTTTGTTTAATCTGGGATGTGTAGAAAGACACACTGTGTATTTACGGGTCCCAGGAAGTTAATTTTCCCGGTCAAGAATCATGTCCTTTTAATGCCTGTTATTCCTGTGACTAAAAAGATAAGTTAAACTCATTTGCAATTAATATTCAAGTCCGATACCACCACCACACCTGCAATAGGCTATTTCTATTAATTATTTTCTGTAGCCAAAACCTATTTCAGCTTCTCCCCTCTGGTAGACATTACAGAGCACTGTACAACGAAACAACCAAACACAAGGACACATGCAATAATCTCATGTCTGAACACAATTCCTGCAAACAAACCCTGTAATATCAAAACTTGGCAACCATACCACAACCTTATAGCCTACAGTAGGCTACCAGTTGACTTGCATATAGATATTGTGTTTGTTGTCCACTGCTGTGATTCATCTTTTTTCATAAAGCTGTATGTTTATTTATTTATCTTTTTTTTTAGTTTATTGTTGCCCTATGTATATATTTCTTTCTGTATACATGTTCATGGCATCTTCAGGTTCTGTAATATGGACTTCTTTAACCCAGCTGACCACAACCTTATGTGCCCTGTTATTTAAGTGAATAGTTGATTCATTTAATCAACAATAATTTTGATTATTTCAGTACATTTATTTTAGATTACTTACAGTGTGCAGTATATCCTACTATATGCTCGTAAAATAAGAAATATGGACGTAACCACATGTGCATTTTCTCCCAGCTTTTATTTGTATCGACGGTTGAGGTCGTTGATCCTGCGTAGTGCGTCTTGGTTGTGGATGGTCTTGTGGACTGTGATGAGGTAAGGAAAGGCAGAAGGCAGCTCAACCCTTTGGCTCAGCTTCTGGTGGCCCCAGTGGAGGCAGCGTAGTCTCTCAGCCAGATCCCGTCTGCCTACTCGCTCCAGTCCATCCTGCAGCACCTTAGTCTTATTGGGCTTGTCCCATGACTTCTCATACCTGTGAATAAAGATGCACATCTGAGAAACAATTGCGATTAAGGAAGGGAAAAAAAAGAAAGTCAAAGATGTGTGGGATGTAATGAAACTATTTGAAACTATAAAGAATGCAATTGTTTCAAATTATCAATGCTAGTTGGTTTGAAACAGGTACATGATATCCTTATATGATGTTAACTCAGGAAACACCCCTGTATCCACCATGCGGAACTACTACGTAGGTACTGTAGAATGACACGTAAATATACAGTCTCTGCACACTGACACTGTACCAGCTTTCCAACATGGTCCTAGCCTGGACACTCTTCTCTGTAGATTTGGTGTGGAACCGCCTTATCTCGGTTCTGTTGAAGCCAAGTTCATATGCCAAAACTGTCCACTCAAAACCAAGCTGACTGGAAATCTCCTGCAGTGTCTTCAAGTTAATAACAGCATCCTAAAAAACAGAAAACAAAATATGAAAAATAACCTAATGATAAATGTATTTAAATTAAGGTGTCAATGAAAAATCTATGCTAATATAAGACACATGAAAGTGAAAATAAAAACAGATTACACATACCTCTTGGGCTTTGTTTGGCATTATCTCAAATTCCAAAAGATCAGCAGTGCAGTCACACTCTAAGTAATTGTCTTCATAAACAGAATTTAACAAATAATTTTTATGCACAAGTATCGATTGCTATATAATAAACATAAATTTACTGTCCCAAATTCTAAATAGCAGCAGAGATTTTATTCCCTCACCCTAAGGTACAGTATGCCAAAATGAGTGTGGCTGCACTGTTACTGGGGAGATTCATCATCAACAACACACTAATCTGTTAAACATTAGTCACTTTAGCTCCAGGGTCCCTTGTGGAGCTAACAATTGTCATGTTAAACCACTCTCACCTGCTACCAGGTAAACAAGTGGACAGTGCTACAATTAAAATCCTCATCATTAGAATTTAGAGAACTCAATAGGGCTTATCAGTAATTGAAATGCTGTTTGCTGAGGGCGCTTCACCACTGCTTTAAATATTTTACAACCTCGGACAATTAGAGTGAATGGTCTTTAACTTCGAAATTGCATGTGGGGCTAAAAGTTAGTTGCCTTAGGATATATGTATTTTCAATTGAGCATCTTGTCTCATTAAGTTACTGTTAAGAGAAACTGGTGACCAATGTTCTGTTTTTAGTCAAAATTAGAAGTTTAGCTTATTTCTGCAAATTTACAGGAATTCTTTTTTAACCATCAATTGTTCCTTTTAAATAAGCAAATACATAAGTAACTCACTTACTCAAAAAGCACATTACTGACAAATTACTATTATTGGAGTAACAAATGCGGTCTGCAGTTGATCATTTAAACCACCATGTGAACTAACTATATTCAAGACAGACAAAAATATTTTGAAAGGCTTTTATTCACTTTAAAAATTCACCTCCTTTTTAAAGTCGTCATCCATAAAAAGCATTAGGGCTCTTTGTGCAATATCATTGCAGCGATTATGTTTATTAAAGAACATTACAAATCTTAACTCTTATCTAAACAATAAGGAAAAGAAAAGGTAGTCATGTGTGTGCTCTTACTTTAACGAATGTCATACTTTACTTAAGAAACAAAGCAAATCATTTACTTTAATGCGTTAATCATAATTCTGGTAGTGAAAGTGCTGCAAGGTCCAGCCAATAAATATTACATGGATTATACTACTTTTTAACAGGCACAGGATGTAAAATTCCAGGTTCAACTTCATATCTGACACCGCAGTCTGACAAAAATCAATAATTGCAAAATTAGTCAAATCATTAAAAGCATGTGCAAAAGCGTGGGCTATTTCTTTTCCTAAGCTTTCAACTGGAGAGAAATTTCCATTCTTTTGAATGAAAGCCTTAACTATCTACAATGACAAATAAAATATATCAAAGAATACACATATCAAAGAAGATCCAGTTCACATTTAACAACTGATTATCTGAATATTGCCAGGTTGTTTCATAGTGTGTCAGTCTGTGTTTCAGCAGGTAGTAATTTGAAGATCCAGCCTGCTGGACCCATACTGTTCTCAGTCTCTACTTTGTTCTTCAGTGAAGAGTAGTGCACTTTAGAAATGTTAACAGTCACTCTCTCTTGGGTCACAGCCCAAGACTGGGCCGTCCTGACAGCAACATTTAAGTCAGTTGGGTCCCATGCAGCCTTACCCTGTGAACCTCTTGAACTTCATTTGGGTTCAGTAGCAGCCATCTTTCCAGCTGCCATCTCTCAGGGCACTCAGGGCAGCCACACTCTTTGGAGGGGTCAGCAAACTGTAGACAGAAAGAAACAAGATGATTAAATACCTAAATTAATTAATTGAATAAAAAGATGCATCAACCCCTCATGGATCATAAACAAACTGATTTAGCGCGCCTTTCAAAATTTAACTATAGCACCTCCCTTCAGGACAATCAGTGTAAATGTATAAACACCTGCGCTGTCCCAATTCCATACTACATATATAAAGTTTGGTCTATAAAACATTAGAAAACAATGAAAAAGGCCCATCTCAATATCCTAGAGCCTAATTATATCCTATATATATATATCCTAATATCCTTGTTGCTGAAGACCAACTGCTCAAAGCCCCAAAATATTAAATTTACTATAATGTAAGACCAACAAAAGCAGATTACTGATTAGTTTTCTTTCAATCAATTCATTGATTAATTTACTAATAATACAGAATGTACAATATATTAATCTTTATAATATACTGTTTTTGCTGTTAGTATACATGAAATTATCATTGAACGTATTTAACCCTTTTCATTCAATATGCAATGTCGGACATAAATCAAACTGCAACTTTAGAATGTAACTTAAAATTAACAAAGACACAGCAAAAACAACTATTATTGTTTAATTTGTATTCATTTTTTTACCATAAGGTGTTCCTGGAGCTGTTTCACGACAACATCAGCTGTGAGTAGGTACTCATACTGACTATTTTGAGAACACTTTTATACGGATTTGGGACACAGCTTCAAAACATATAATGATTTACAAGTTTTACAGCATAGACTGAGATGAGATGTCAAACACATGGACACAGTCACATTAAACTCACTTTAGTTAGTATATTTGCCCTTACCTGCGTGTGGGTTGGGTGATTTTGCTTGCACGTGGAACTCCACTTGTTCCTACAAAGGAGGCCGGGCGAGGAAGGGAGCTGCGAGTGACAGCCGGTTGGTTGGAGCTGGCTTTTAGGGGCTGCGGTACCAAACTGCTGCTCGGTTTGAGGGGCTGAGGCAGTGCAGCACTGCTGGGGATGGAGTGTAGACTGATGGAGGTGGACAGGGAGCTGGAGGTGGGGCCCTGCTGCACTGTGGGGCTAACGTAGGCTGTGGCTTTTAGTGGGTGTCGGGGAGTGGTAGGGAAGTTTCCCACGCTCTGGACTCGCTGAGTGAGCTGGCCTGGGGAGGGAACTGAAACACAGCAAAAGCGCAGTTAGTTGAAAGTAAGTGACAGAATTGCCATTACGGCATTTGAAATTGCCATGCCTTCAGAAAACAGTGCTCAACATTCACTCATGAATAAAAATAAGCTGTGTACGGCTGATTTATTCATAGCCTAGAAGAAAAGAGTCTTACTGGCGGACTGGAGTCGTGCAAGCCCACTGGAGGAGTCAAAGCTCTGGCTGCTCCGGAGGGAGGATATTGTTGGCAAAGAGGAGGGGCCATGGGAGGGTGGGTTGACAGGGGAAGCCAGGCATGGAATGCTGGGGACACTGGGCATGCTGGGAGCTCGGATTAGGTTGGGCATGCTTCTCCGTAGCTTGTCTATGCAACCATATCAACAAACCAGATCAGGTATTATAGGTGTCGACTCCATTTGGAGCTTTGAAAGTTTTTCACTCACATTTCCAACATTAAAGGTGCCCTGCCACACGTATTTCATTACTTTGTGGTAATGTCTGAAGTTCTACCATGGACTCCGTAACATTATTTGTGGAAAAAATGCCTTGGTTACCTTATTTCAAGCCTTTCTAGCGTGGTATAGAAAGCCTACAGGAAGACTCAGCTTGATTTCTGCCAGTTCTCATTAATATTCAACAAACTAAGCTGTTTGAATTTGATTGGCTAACAGCTAGCCAATAAGAGCCTGGCTGTCAGCATCCTTTACCCAGCCCAACTGGGCGAGCTAATGAATAGTAATGACCTCAGGCAATATGATGTCAGACTGACCAGCTTTTGTAATTGGCCTGATTTCTCTGCTTATTTCTTTTCAGTGGCTAGAGCTGACAGAGGAGGTAGCAGTTCATTTTCACATTCACAACATAACACAAACACATATGGACCTAACATTTTTTTTAAAATGCAAGTAAAAACGGTTTTGTATGGCAGGACACCTTTAAAGGAATAGTAGGATTTTTTTTGGGGAAGTACACAAGTCATTGCTGCCGGACATGAAACAATTCTGCACATAACCTCATGTGAAACAACAATTTGCCTTTTTTAAACAATTTGGTTTTTGTACCAATAAAACAAACAAAGATATAATGTGTTAATTAGTGAGATTTGGAGGTATGTGGATTGATTTACCTTTGGACATCGCCAGACTAGCTGTTTCCCTCTGTTTCCAGTCTTTAAGCTAAGATAAGCTAAGCTAACTGGCTGCTTGCGGTAGCTTCATATTTACTGTACAGACACGAGAGTGATACCAATCTTGTCATCTAACTCTCTGCAAGAAAGTAAACCATATTTCCCTAAATTTCCAAAACAATTTTTCCTATTCCATTTGCCTTAATTAAATTAAAAATACATAGCAAGTGAAAGTCCTAATAAGGAGAAGATTTCAAATATATGCTCTTCATTATGACTGTTTATGTATGTCTGTTTTAAACTACATCAGTCAGTCATGCAATTGATAGAACAGACTACACTGACCCTAACTGAGGATGCTTAACTAAATCCTGTAACCAAGAGCACTCTTTAAATCCTTCTTGGCACACACAGAAATTGTCTGTTCAGAAATTAGGGACGTCTGGAAAGCAGGTCATTCTGTCAAGATGCTTTCAGTCGGAATTGGGACATTTTTATTAATTTCACTGAAAAAATAAATAAATAAATAAATCTAAACCCTTGAAGTCACATCATTATTTAGGATATTTAGTGATCGTATAACTGCAAGTGGACAAGGAAGTCATTCAACACTCACCTGTGCTATTCCTGTATCCTGTGTGGGTTTCTGTGGTCAGGCTGGAGGGTCCAGAGTACTGGGAGAGTCCACTGAGTGAAAACTGAGGTGTGATTGAGCTGCGTCTGCAGTCTCTGATACTGGAGAAGGTGTGAGAATGGGGCAGGCCGCCCCGCTGCATAGACCCTGTGCGGAACAGTCGAGGCTGGGGAGGAGGGAGCTGGTCGTACCCCTCGTCCTCATCCTCATCCTCATCCTCCTCCTCCAGATCCATCTCACTGCGCCTGAGGGAGTGCAAGGAGAAGCTGGAGCTGCGACGGCTGGCTGTGGCGGTGTGTGAGGTAGAGGCGTAGTCCTGTCGGAGACCTACAGGGTGACGGATTCATTTAAAGCTTTTATCTGTGGAAAACGTGAACCTGAAACTCATACGGTGATACATTCCCTCATCCATTATTCAGTTAATGAATCGGTAGACCAGATGGATACTTTTCTTCTGAAATCTCCATAATTCGAAAACACACATCAAGATAATACTGTCAACTCAAGTTCACCTGTTCAGAGGTCAAACATGTATCTTAGTTTCAGCAATACAACAGTAACGTAACATAGAAATCTATTTTTTAACCCTAACCCAATAATATAATATAAAAAAATAAAATTCACTTGTATTATCTTAGGACTTAGGACACACAAATATTTAGAGAAAAGTATAAATACACAAAAGAAGTTCCATCAAGAGGCAATAATTTAATAAACACCTCCTGGAAAAGGACTTAAAGTCTGAAGTTCTAAACCCCAATTACCAGAAATGTGGACTTGAGACTTGAGACTTGAGATTCGAGATGACTTGAGTCACCGTTTTGATGACTTGCGACTTGACTTAGACTTGTAAGTTAATGGCTCAAGAGTTGACTCGACTTGAGTCATGATGACTCGGATGACTTGCATGTATTCATAAGTTTGAATGTTAGCTGTTAAATATAAAATAATATAATTTATGTTGTCACGTTTTTTTAAAGATTATTTTTTTTGCGCTTTTCCACCTTTACTTGATAGGACAGCTAGGTGAGAGAGAGAGAGGGGGGACATGCAGGAAATCGTCACAGGTCGGATTCAAACCCTGGACTTCTGCATCGAGGCATAAATCTCCAAGTATATGTGCACGTGCTCTACCCACTGAGCCAACCCGGCCACATGTTGTCACATTTCTAACTATCAAGTATGCAATGCAGCGGTAGCAGCGCAAACGGTGAATCATGATTGGACAACTCAGAAAAGTTCCCTGGTATGTGCTTGTCATGATTTGATGACTGGGTGTCAGTCAAACTCCTTGCTATGGCAACACGTAACATCCAAAAAGACCCCTACCTTGTCTTTTCTCTTTATGAAGACCGGATACTACAGTTAAGAGTGCTTTATCTTGGGTGTAAAAAAAGTAACTTGTTTTGGGACTTGACTTGCCTTAACTAAGGACTCGACTCGACTTGCCTTGACATAACTTGACTTGCCCTTAAAAAAATAACTCAAGACTTGCTTGAGACTTGGACCAAATTACTTGTGACTTACTTGGGACTTGAGCAAAGATGACTTGGTTACAACACCGACAATTACAAACTGTTATGGAGGTGGTTAATATTAGGAATGCCAACTATAAAAGAGGCCTGGTGCTCAGCACTTCAATATATTATTTTTCAAAGCAACATTCATACTTCAAACTTCAGGTCCTTTTTAATGAAGGGTATATTTTGTTTTCTGTAGCTGTAGTTTATCCCCTGTATCGCCTGTGAGACATTAAGATAGTCGACTCACTCTCCTCCTGAAGTCGTGCCATGACCTCCACGTCTGTCATGTCCTGCAGTTTGTAGCCCATAGAGATGGAGTCATCCTCCAGCTCTGACACACCAACCTCACTGTCCACGGAAGACTGGGGGCTGATTGCTGCATGTCGGCGACCCATGTCTAGAACACGCACAGGAGAGCCACATCTATAAATTTCACTCGATTAGTTTTAAAAACATGCATGTGACACAGGCACTTAACAACACAAAGAGAATATGTTTCCATAACAGATTACATACAGACGTTTACGTGTTTGTAATCATCATAACAGATGAATCTGCAGACATGAATGACAGAACAGAGAAGACATATTGTCAGTGAGGTCTTACTGTGGAGAGTAGTGTTTGATAGGAAGGTGGCCGTTCGGTCACTGCGGCTGCAGCTGGCCCTGAGTGGGAGAGTCGGCTGGAGAAAAGACTGAGCAGATGATGGCAATGGAGCTTGGAAGGAGAGAAACACACCGAAAAAGAGAGAGATTCAATCACTGAGTCTTAGCACGCAAATCAAAGCTCAACCTGAACTCACTCACATGCATGCACAGGAAGAAGGTTTTTTTCTGGGGTTTGAGCTTGCTTGTCTCCATCTGTCCAACGCTATTACCTGATAATCTTTTCCATGGAATCTGCTGTAATCTGATTGTAAACTGCAAGTAACAGGTTGTTTAAGAATCTGGGTTATGTTTATACAGTGAACTCGAAAAAGTATTTTGGAAGCAACACATCCTTTTGGCTTTATGTTCTTATTACTTTGGATTTGAAATGTAGCGATGACTACGAGGTTAAATGAGAGTCGTTTTTAATTTGAGCAATGAAAATCATTATTTTAGGCCAAAATATATATATATATATATATATATATATATATATATATATATATATATATATATATATATTAGCCTTCATTTGCTTCAATTTGTTATTTTGTTATTTACTATTTTGTTATGTTGTTAGATTTTCGGGCAGCAGTGGCCTGAAGGTTTGAAAAGCGTGCTTGACTCCTCACTGTGGCAGGATAAAACTGGGTGGGGAAGATAAAAAAGCAGTGCTGTTCAGAGGCCAACAGATCAGACTTTGGTTTTACTGAGCAGTTTTCAATGTTTAACTGAGTGAATGTGGAGAAGGGCGTTCCAAAAACAAGACAGCACTCAGTGAAACTACCCTGATTAAATAAAAATTAACAAGGGTCAACAGCCATACTAGCCACGCTGTGAGGCTGTATTTAGGCACAGCAGTGCTTTAAGCTAAATGCTGATGTCAGCATGCTAACATGCTCACAATGACAAGGTAAAATGCTGATATTTAACAAGTAATGTTTACTATTCTCACCATCTTAGCAAGCAGCATAACATTTGCAAATTAGCACTAAACACATAGGACAGCTGAGGCTGATGGGAATGATGACAATGTCAAATTGTGTACCAATCCATCCTGTAGATGTTGAGATATTTTACAGGATACTTTACATGTTCAGCCTGCTGGTGGCACCAGAGAAAGAAATAAACTATGTTTGTCTTCATGGCAATAAATCTAATAATTTTGGAGATATTTCAGTCAAGACTACTGTGGTGGACCAACCAACAGATGGACATTGCCATCCCTAGAGCCACACTGCTAGCAGAGCTACAAGTAAGATGATAAGAAACTTAACAAAACATAATACTACTGTCCGAGTAATATTAAACCAACAAATAATAATGTTTGGCATTTGACAAATGATCAATCTGAGTGAAATAGTTACTGACCAGTTCACTGTCAATCAACTAATCAATTCATGGAACGTTAGAATGACTCTTTTGTGGTTAGCAGGAGTTATATGCATGTGCAGTATATATTTGTGTTACCTGGGGACTCGGTTAGTGCAGCAGGTTTAGTGTAAGGCAGGACGGGGCAGCTGAGGGTGGACAGCCCCTCTATACAGCTGTATGGACGGACTCCTCGCCATCGCTTAGCTGGACACAAGATTGTAGCGAAGGACATGTTAGTCTGATTGCTTTACCATGTAACACACACATACACAAACAACCCCACACACACATAGAGTACATTGATTATAACTCTGGCCAAATGTTAAATCTGCTTTTTACAGATCAGTATTGATGTTTTAAATGATTAGGTCACGGCTTGGACAGAAGAGGCTGATACAGTAAGACGAGGTTTAGCTTACCACGCAGCTTAATGGGCTAAACTACAGATTTTTTTTGGAGGGATCTTAGGATAAGCAGGGATTGTGCATGTAGGCTACATCCCATTCCCAAAATCAGAACTAGATCTACTACGGTCTACCTTGGGTTGTGGAGGTTACATTTATACAGTACTGCTTAAGATTTGTCTTGCTGTATTTTCATGGTACAACACTGTCATAACATATACTTAATTAAGGGTTTATTAGGTGTAACTTATGGCTTTAATAATAGTTAAAAACATAAATAATTAAGTTTATAGATCAGTAGTAAACCACTGACATGGAAAGCTTAACACCCATTGATTTTAGGTTGTCAGGCTTTGTCTGTCAGCTCAAATACTGTCCTTATGAATGGCTTAATAATAATATATTAAGCCTTAATAAATAACAATTAGTTATAACTCTTAAACTCTTCATAAAGTATGCCTCATTAGAAAGTGGTACTCTTCTTTTTCACTAATCAATGCTTGCTAGCAATGGGTAAATTTGGTTTGGAATGACATGACTGATATGTATATATACAGTATGTATATATACATATATATATGGACTCAGTCTAAACACTGAGTCCACCCCCAACTGATTGGGAGTCAGAGAGGCACACACCTGAGAGATTGGAGCATTTGGCATTCCTGACACAATTAGGCCCAACTGCTGCTGGATAAAACTAGCATTCACAGCAAGTTACACACACAACAACTACTGGAGCTCAGAGACAAGGATGTATTCATGACCCAAAGGAGCAGAGCCAACCTTCACTGAATACAGCTTTTAGAGAAAGAAGAGGACTTTGAACCACACACACACACACACACACACACACTCACTCACTCACACACACACACACACACACACACACACACACACACACACACACACACACACACACACACACACACACACACACACACACACACACACACACACACACACACACACACACACACACACACACACACACACACACACAATGAACATCCAAACAAACACTAACAAATCTGCATGACTGAATCACAGTTTGGACATAACAAATCCACAATATGAGGATAATTGATCTCGTTTTTAAATGTTAAAATCAAAGCATACACACAGGCACGGACACACTGTATATACCCAACAGTAAAAGAGTCTCTTGTACAGGCTGTTTGAGCGGAGAGTGCTGAGCAAAAACCCAGTTAATGTAAGCATAGTTTCTATGGCAACCATACCCCTGATCATACATGATTGTAGAAACTGTAAAGCAGCAAATGTTATTTAGAAGCACACTAGTATCCTGGTTATGAAGGGTTTTTGATGTATCCTGGTTATGTGTTAGTGCCATAGACTGAATATACAGTCTATGGTTAGTGCAAATGAATATCATATCCTTGTTGTAGAAAACCCCAATATGCTGAGAATTGTATTGTAATTTCCCTTGCGGGATTAATAAAGTATACATTATTATAATTATTATTAAACTGGGGTATTGTGGCATGCAAACACTGTATCCAGGTCTGCTGTGAGTGTAGGTGCGTCCTCAGCTTGAGTTATGTCATTTTAAGACAGAAAAACAACAAAATATGATGATAAATTATGTAACAATAGTCTACATACTGAAATGGAAATTAAAGTGGTAATACAGTATCTTTAAACTCTTCCTCCATTACTGATGATTCAATGTAGAAGAAAAATCCAGCTAAAATGACAGATCAGATGGATGAGTCAAAGCATCAGCACCCTGGGTAATATTATAATCATGTATACAAGGAGCTAAATAACCAGGTTTTACTATGTTCCATGTAAATGTTCCAGTATATTCTAAATATAATCAAAACCAGGACTCAAAGACAGCACACTGGTGTACATGTAAATATACTTTGTAGGAGCCATTTCCTAAAGAGAGGTCAGTGTAATATTTTTTAAATCTCAATTTCTGGCTGTGAGGGGGGGTTATGTGGACTTGGCTGGAAGAAGTGACGCTCCACAGATTACCTGCTAGGCTAGCTGTCTCCCTGTTTCCAGTCTTTATGCTAAGCTAAGATAACCAACATGACGGTGGTATGAATCTTCTTATCAAACTCTCGGCAAGAAAGTGAATACGAATTTGAATTTATTTAAAATTGATTTTTTTTATTATTTCAACATTCCTTTAAAAAGTCGATGATGGAGAATAGGTGTATGTTGGTGGTGCAGTGCAATGGTACCGGTGATACTTTGACTACAGCTTTATAATCCCCTCTACACTGTTTGCCACTTAACATGGTGTAATGCGATTCAACAGCACAGCATGTGTTCCTACAAATGGAATTGTGTGTTTTATATCAGCAGACTAGCAAATCCCTTTAACAGATCTTAATTGTTCTCTGGAGATACTGGTATGTGTAAATGGGAGTCCTTCCAACTACCACAGAAAATAATTACCCTGTGGGAAGTTGGCTGAGGTACTTAAAAACCCATGAATTTAAAGAGAGTGATTTAAATGGTCAAATGGTTAGAAACGAGTGAGCTGGGTGCAGAGAAACGCTCCCACGGCTCAAAAACTGCTGCTGAAATCCTTTCGCACGTAGAGACATTTTGTGGGTGAAGTGTGTCACAGCTTATGATCACATGTCAGCAGCCAGAGAGACAGATGTTCAGATGTGGCCGCAGATGAAGGCCGTTAATCTGAGTGGTAAATGCACGGTACCTTGGTCCAGTCTGTGACAGAGGGTCATCTTAGCCAGTTCCACCTCGGGCCCTGGGTGGTCCAGTACCTGCCTGCACCACTTTAAAGGGCTGAGGACACTCTCAACCTGCAGCTTGGCTTTGGGGCTCACATACAGCCTGCAAAACACAGCACAACCCAGAATTTAGTCCTGAAACCTTTACAGCATAGCTCACTGTGTTACTGTACAGAAAGATAGAGTTAAATAAGAGTTAAATAAGCTGGAGGCAGCTTTATTGTATATCTTAGAGATCTGGAGGGACAGGAGTTTTACAGTGGCAATATTTCTCAGCTGAAAAAAATAAACATTATTTTGCAAAGGTAAACCCATGGCTGTGTTAAGGGAGTGATTTTCATAAAATCCAAATGCCAATACACCATAAACCTTTTCAAAAAGAGCAATTGCCATTTTACTGGCAACAACAGTAACCCATTAAACCAACAGTGTATAATAAAAATTCAAGTGACAGCTTCATTCGGTGCAGTGATGTATAGCATGTGAATATGTGACTGTTACGGTGACACACAGAGCGATAGTATCTCTCCTCATTGTGGGTGGATACTTGAAGCACTGTAACGATCAGTCAATTAATACATTAGACAATCAAGACAGGATTAATCAGCGATTTGGATAATTGATTAGTCATTTTAGTTATTTATTAACTAAAAATACCAAATATTCTCTGCTTTCAGCTTCTAAAAATTGAGGATTTGCTGCTTTTCTTTGTTATAAATGACAGTGAATTGACAATTGTGTGGTCCTGCCACCTTGGCATTATAATAGGCAATTTTCACTATTTCCTGACATTTATACACCAAATGATGAATCAATTAATTGAGAAAATAATCTACTGAAAATAACTGTTCATTGCAACCCTAGATACTTGTACCTCAGCCAGACAAAAAAACTAAAGAAATGGGAGTTATAACTGGATCTCCATTTGCAGCTGCTTCTGACCACTTAATAAAGAGGGTAAAACAAGCTGGTTGCTTCTGAATTTTGCTTATAATGACAAGATGGTAAAATAAATCAATACAATTAAATATATAGGTGAGGTGTGTGTGTGTGTGTGTGTGTGTGTGTGTGTGTGTGTGTGTGTGTGTGTGTGTGTGTGACTATACTACACTGAAATGATAGATTCTTTACAATAAATTAACTGGGTTGTAAAAACTAATTCATGTGTCACCTACACACCAAGCATAACTGTCTTTTTATTCGGCAACTAGGCCATGGTGTTACACAGACTTGAGGGTCAATTAGTTATGTTAAATGAAGTGAGGATATATGCTGGTGCTACAGTCAGCTGTGTGCTACATTTTCCACATCATCACATCAGATAGGCCTACAGTACATTAAGCTGGAAACGGTTCAGTAGTCAGCATGTATGTGTGTGAGCTACCTAAGTCAGCAGATACAGCAGATACAAAGTAGTTCAGCCTGCGGCTAACCACACACACAAAGCCGAGCTGTTTGATCACAGGCTAAAGGGGGTCATTGTTTTTAATTTCATCCCAGTGCTGTCTTCCCGAAAAGACACCTATGCTGCATGCACAGTGCATTCTGGGATACCCACAACTGTGTCAAATCTGTTTTTGTCATTTTTCCTCCTGTAAAAAGTCTCTGTTTGCCGGTGTCTGCAAGTCTAGGAGAGGAGAGGAATCAATAATGTAATCAATAAGAGGATACATGGCAGGGTAGGATTTTACTTATGTCACAAAATCATATGGCTAGTTTTGTGGCCTGTGAAGAATCTATAATATCTATGACAGAGAAACACAACCACTGATCCTTCATAGCAAATTCAAACTAGGCTATGGCTGCAATAGAGTGGTGGATATAAACAGAGTAGTTACCAGCTATCAGGCTTTCCAAATGGGAGCACGGTGTTGAGGTCCAAAATATCAACCTCATCCAAAACAGTTGTGGCTCCAGCGGCGACGCTGTCCTCCCCAGCGGCGTCAGGAGACACCGAGCTCGGCTGAAAATACGCGAACGGCTCCTCCGTTGAACATTGGGGTGCGGGGACACACGGATGCATCTCTGTCGGACTTGAAATGCCATATTTACTGGATAAATTGTCAGTCGGACACGCTGTTCCCCCGTACAGACACGACAACGAGGTCTGGAGATGAGGGCCGATTGAGCAATTGTTTACAGCGTTCGCTCTAGTCCGCAATTGTTCGTTTTGCTTCTCCAATTTTCGGACTAATTCCTGAAGCTTTATCACCTCCAGCTCCGCGTTGGTGATTTTATTGTTGCCATTGACGTCTGCCATCATCTGGGGGTTCAACACCTCTGCTTCCATTTGGTAAAAAGCACATTGAGAGAGGAAGAAAAGCACGGCCTGCCTGCAGAGGGTCCTATTCAATTCAGAGAGGGTGTCCAGATTCCCCCCGTCTAAAGCTACTACACACACACACACACACACACACACACACACACACACACACACACACACACACACACACACACACACACACACACACACACACACACACACACACACACACACACACACACACAGATGTTGCTGCTGCTGGGATGATTTTCACAGCCTTAATCTCATTGGTCCGCAGCTTGGAGTTCTCCCATCACACCACTGAGGAAGGATTTCTTATGGACACACATACAGTGCAATTAAGAGTATACATGTACTTTTTTTTTTTTTTTTTTTTACTTTCTCACGTTGTATTTATGTATCTCTACAGTCTGAATCACAGTTTATGCAATCAGTATTTTTTACAATAATGAAAAATAATTATTTGAAAAACTATTAACATGAAATAGCCAGACACACCTAAATCATTATTTCCCACCAACATCCCCCACACCACCAACGAGAAAGTCTTTAAAAATATCTATTCATCCAATTCCAAAAGATAACTTACATATTGCTTAAAAATACTGGAACAAGACTATTAAACACCTATCATGTAGTTTTTCTTTTAATTGTAGAATGTACATTTCTCCCAGGAGCTAGTTTTTTTACAATATTAAAAATGTATTCTCTTAAATTTAAAACAATCTATTAAAATATCAATAAGTATACATTATGTGATTAATATAAAGTAATTACCAATTCAATGCTGTAGAATTTCAATTCAGTTAGTACAATTTGAGAAAAATTTAATATTTTACGGTTTGTTATATTTACTTTATTCCATTTCATTACACTGCAGTTTAAATGGTACATTTCATGACAATAAAGAGAAATAAAACATACCTCTGATCACCATTCATCATACGTATAAATAATGAAAGAGTAAACAATGACATGAACAAAGAACAGGGCAACTAAAAGAGCTGACACATTAAGATAAAGATATATTGATTGCATTTATTGCACACAGAAAAAGCCCCCGGCCCTAAATATTGCAATATCTCCTTTTATGTTACATACAAGAGTCCTCCTAAAGGCTACAGACTAAAAGACAATATCAGAAGAGCTATCTCACATTTCTGAAAAAGGGGTAAATACAGAGACAGAAATATCATGATGTCAACAACACAGTTAGAGCTAGCTGCAATGGTGTGTGCATGATACTAAAAACGTTATATTCATAATCTGTCATTTGTCAAAACACCTAGATAAAGCTTTGTCAGCTTGTAAAAATATAAGTACAGGAGAACCCATGTTACCCAAAACATATTGATAAACAGCAATCTCCATTTTATCTGTAATAACGTGGATCTCCAGTGAAGGCTTATGAGAAACTCAGCGTCGCCATTTTTCTGTGGAATAATAATAAGAATATTACCTGTTTATTCAAGGTGTTTTTTTTAAATCAATTTTCAGCAAAGAAATATATATAAACCTTTCTCATTGTTGTTAATTTTTCTTTTTTTTACCTCTGGTGACCTCAAAGCAGTTCTCACAGTGCACCATGCGTTTGTAGATCCACATGCTGTCCCCAGCTTTCATATTACCGAGATTGCTGTTACACACCTCGCACTGCCAAAACATAAACAAAAT
Source organism: Perca flavescens (assembly GCF_004354835.1). NCBI lineage: Eukaryota > Metazoa > Chordata > Actinopteri > Perciformes > Percidae > Perca > Perca flavescens. The sequence continues at coordinate 15,506,554 of NC_041341.1, read as the reverse complement.
GAGGACAGAAGAAAGAGATACACACAGTTCACATCATGTTGCCAGTGTTAAATGTAAAGTACATTTACTCAAGGACTATTCACCTAAGTATTTCCATTGTATGCTGAATTAAAATTCCCTATTTTAGAAGGAAAATACTGTTTACTACTCTTACTCCAATACATCTGACAACTTGTTAATTTGCAAATTAAACCCACACAGGTGTTTTCAATTAGTTTAATTGATTAGGCTTCTATGTCAGGTGTAAGTTGGAAGGAACAATGCAGGAAATTACCCCAAACTCTACATACTAATAAGAATTTCACAGAAAATGTCAGAAAAGCCCAGGTGTAAATATTCGAATGAATGATATTGCTACTTTGTACTTATATAAAGCATCTAAATACTTTGTCTTCAACCAGTGTTTGTTGCTGAGTTTTATCGAAAACTAACTTTAAAGCAGGAAGCGTGGCAGTTGATCTTCATGTCATCCAGAACCATTTTTGCATCACCAGAGAAGGGTTTTCGGCAGTAACTGCACAGGTCTTTTTCAAGCACCGCCCTATATGGGACATTAGTTGATACAATGTTTTAACAGTATGTTTAAAAGTATTGTATCATATATTTATAAGTTCATTCTTGACCTTGGAAACAGTAGTTTGGCAAAAAACTACTGATGATAACTATTGAATGGAATGGAATGGCACAAAATTCAGTACAAACATTCATGGTCCCCAGACGAGGAATCCTAATAACTGTGGTGATCCCCTGACTTTACCTCTGGCGCCACGAGCAGTTTAGGCACATTTGTGGTTTTAATTTAAATGTTGGATGGATCGCCATGAAAATTCCTACCTCTTAGGAGCTGCATACACACTCTTCATCGAGGATTCACGGTAGATTGAATCTACCATGTCATCTGACCTGCTGTGAGAGTAACACAGATCAGTTTCGAGAGTCTTTCTTTATTCTCATATAATGTCCACCAATATCAAACCCAGCCATATTTAATATAATTGAATACCTGTTGCTCCTGTATGATTGTGAGGTGTAGACAGTGGGACTGGTGATACTGCTGTACTCATAACTATACAAAGACAAAATGAACCACATAATGCATGTGAGATTTAGAATGTTACTTACTGTCTGTACATGCAGAGAGAATAAGAAGAAAAATAATGATGTACCTGGAGTCTGGTCTGGAGTAAGAGTAGCTTTGACGGTCGCTGTAGTCATCACTGTGTGTGCAAATACGGAACAGATTAGGGATAATAGCAAGGCTGCAGACACAGTTTCAAGATGTTGATAATAGTCAAATGATTACCTGGGCTTGGTGCTAATGGTGTAGGAGGTGGTGCGGGTGGAGGGAAGATCATCAGTGTATGAGCTGTAGCTGTGTGTTGAAGAGGCAGACACAATGTTATAAATAATAAAAAAAAAAAAACATATGACATTCCCATCAGCCTCAGGTGTATTTTGTGCTAATTAGCAAATGTTAGCATGCTAACAGTAAATTTTGATTGTGAACAAGCCAAACATTATACCTGCTTAGCACGTTAGCTTTGTCATTCTGAGCATGTTATTGTTAGCATGCTGGTGATAGCATTTAGCTCAATGTACCATTGTGCCAAAGACAGCGTCACAGAGCTGCTAGAATGGCTTTAGACTCATGTGTCTTGGTTGTTGATGTGTAAAAACGAGTAAAAGATACAAATATCATGATATCTGACACACGTGAAAACATTATGTCATTTTTCATAAGGAACCGGAAAGCAACGCATCAGAATGCTGCTAGCTTATTTGCTCACAGAAAAACCTTAATGCTAACTGCATTTAGCATTTAGATTAAACAAAAGATAGCCCTAACCCTAACCCTAACCGGTTACATGCTGCCAGTCCGACATGCTTCTATTCAGTTTTGTTTGTCTCCATATACTTTTTTAAGCTAAACTTGATTAAAGTAGACCTAGCCTATTTAACTAAACTTGGCCTTTTAGCAAGATTTTATATCAATCACTGTAAATGAAAAAAATATATTGATTAAATAGTATTTTTATGTACATTATAAAATCTGTAGAAAGCTAAAATCTAAATTACTTATATTTTGGATATAACATTGAGAACACATTATCACCTAATCTGGATTGACCCCCATACTGTTAATCTCTGTAGATAGATATAGAATATAGAATATAGAATAGACAATGTTTTTCAGATGGCATCATCCCAGTAGTCAGCATGTTTACCTGGTGGTTTTGCTTTTGGAGGATGGAGATGAGAGAGTTGGGGTTTCTCCTCTAAATGGCACAAAAGACAATGTCAGAAGAAACTGGGATAACTATATTAGCCTATACAAAGAACCATTGCACCATCTCAGTTATTCAAATCCAGCACTCACCCTTTGCTGCTCTCTACTGTGATGATCTCTCTCTTTGTGATGCTGCTGCTGTTGTTGCTGCTGCTGACACAATGACAATGTGATTATTTCAGTGACGGGATGATAAAAAGGTTGTGTTTTTTTGAAAGGTTATTCACTGAGACGTCTCACCTGACAGAAGAAGACAGATTAGATGCAGATGTAATGGATCTCGGCAGGAGGGTGTCATACAGGTTATCCTCAGCCCTGTAAAGACAAAAATATTGTAAATATATGGCGATTATGAGTGCAAAAGCATATTTATTCAAACAAATGATTGATAAAGGTTTATCTTACGCAGAAGAAGTCTTTCTCATGGTTGTAGTTGTAACACCATCTCTGGAAAAACAAATAAAAAGAACAAGACAAAATATTTTGTATCTGTCTGGTAATTAATGTCAGGGTTATTATGTAAACGTTAGTCTGCATTAACTTACCCATTAGTGCTGCTTTTGACTGTCACAGTCTTAGTACTGGAGACAGTTGTTTTGCTATGAAGAAGAAAATATACCTTATTGCAGTATATAATTATTGATTTCCTGGCATTACTATGAATATAATTCATTTTTAGGTTTGATGAATGAAAATATCACCTGTCTATGGGTGAGAAATCACCCTTGATCGATGAGGGGATGAGTGTGTCGTAGAGTTTGTCCTCCGGACTGCACAGAAATACAGTGTCAATTGTAAGTGTGGATTCGTGTTGATTAATTGTAAGGGTACTTTTTATTGCTTATGAATTCAACTTTTATTTTCTACGAAGACGAAGAAGTGTATTATCTGTTCTTTCAAAAGTTACATAGTCTCCCTTTAGTGGAAAAAAGAAATTATATATATATTAAATGATATAATATAAAAAAAGTGATTGTTATATCTATTGTTATCCTGGCAGGCTTTGCAAAACGACATTATACACTCACATACCAGTCACACACCTCTAATTAGCCCACATGTCTCTAGAGATAAAAATAAAAATTCATTAAGGGCTCAGTGACATTACAGTAGAGGATTAAAACCTTATTGAAGTCAAGTTTTAAGGGATAAGACCAACATTAGTCTATATTTCACTTTTCAACAAATCCCATGAAATCAAGTACTTTGTGACTTCTCTACCCTGTCTATGGCACTCAGTCCCAAGCCCATTGATTCCTATTGAAAATGTAAATATTGATATAATTTAATTTGTTAAAAAACTTTCCTTGATTGATAGACTTTAGCAAACATTACTCAAACAGTAGTAAATAGTGCATTTGTTGGGGTTTACAGTGGGGGAAATAAGTATTTGACCCCTTGCTGATTTTGCAGGTTTGCCCACTTACAAAGAATGCAAAAATCTACAATTTTAATCATATGTACATTCTAACAGTGAAAGACAGAATCCCAAAGAAAATTCCAGAAAATCACATCATATGAATTTATTAAAATTGATAACCATCTGATGAGGAAAAACAAGTATTTGACCCCCTGGACAAACAGCATGTTAATATTTTGTAGAAAAGCCATTATTGGCCAGCACAGATGTCAAACGGTTTTTATAGTTGATGACAAGGTTTGTGCACATTTCGGCAGGGATGTTGGCCCACTCCTCCCTGCAGACAGCCTCCAAATCATTCAGGTTCCGAGGTTGTCGCCTGGCAACTCGAATTTTAAGCTCCCTCCAAAGATTTTCAATCGGATTCAGGTCTGGAGACTGGCTAGGCCACTCCAGAACCTTGATGTGCTTCTTTTTCAGCCACTCTTTTTTGTTGCTTTGGCGGTGTGCTTAGGGTCGTTGTCGTGCTGAAACACCCATCCTCGACCCATCTTCAGCTCTCTCACTGAGGGAAGGAGATGTCGGTCCAGAATTCCACGATACATGGCCCCGTCCATCCTCCCTCAATACGATGGAGTTGTCCCGTCCCCTTGGCTGAAAAGCACCCCAAAGCATGATGTTGCCACCACCATGCTTGACGGTGGGGATGGTGTTCTTTGGGTTGTACTCGGTGTTCTTTGCCCTCCAAACACGACGAGTTGAGTTGAGGCCAAAAAGTTCTATTTTGGTCTCATCTGACCACATCACCTTCTTCCAGGCCTCTTCTGAGTCGTCCAGGTGGTGAATGGCGAACTTCATGCGGGCCTGTACATGTTTCTTCTTGAGCAGGGGACCTTGCGTGCGCTGCAGGATTTCAATCCATGACGGCGTAGTGTGTTACCAACCGTTTCTTTTGTAACTGTGGTCCCAGCTGCCTTCAGTTGATTCATCAGTTCCCCCCTTGTGGTTTTGGGATGATTCCTCACCGTTCGCATGATCAGGGACACCCCACGAGGCAAGATCTTGTGTGGAGGCCCAGACCGAGGGAGGTTGGCGGTGGTGTGGTGCTTCTTCCATTTCCTGATAACTGCACCGACAGTTGATCTTTTCTCTCAAGTTGCTTTTCCGATTCTCTTGTAGCCCATCCCAGCCTTGTGCAGATCAACAATCTTGTCCCTGATGTCCGTGAGAAAGCTCTTTGGTCTTTCCCATGGTGGTGATGTTGGATGCTGGTTGTTTGGGTGTTGACAGGTGTCTTTTATACAGGTAACGAGGTGAGGCAGGTGTATTTGATGTAGATAATTGGTTCGGATTGGGGCTGTGTCTTAAAGAAAGACTAACTGGCTTGTAGGAGCCAGAATACTTGCTGTTTGTCCAGGGGGTCAAATACTTGTTTTTCCTCATCAGATGGTTATCAATTTTAATAAATTCATATGATGTGATTTTCTGGAATTTTCTTTGGGATTCTGTCTTTCACTGTTAGAATGTACATATGATTACAATTGTAGATTTTTGCATTCTTTGTAAGTGGGCAAACCTGCAAAATCAGCAAGGGGTCAAATACTTATTTCCCCCACTGTACTTTCAGCAGCATACTAATACACATTTGAGTATTTTCATCTGGCTATCTTGAATATAATGTCACCAAGATATTACGCAGCCTCCCCTGCATTGTACACACTATGGGATGAAACTCACTTAGTGTCAGTGCTGCTTTTTACTGTCACAATCTCAGTCCTGGAGACAGGTTTTCTGATGTAAAGAAGAAAACATACCTTATTACAGTATATCATTACTGATTGCATGGCAACATGATCAATGTAATTTATTTTCTAAGTTTAATGAATAAAAATATCACCTGTCTGTGGATGACAAATCATTCTTGATTGACGAGGGGATGAGTGTGTTGTATAGTTTGTCCTCCGCACTGCACAGAAATACAGGTTAAGTTGTAAGTGATGTATAGATTACTTTTTTTATAATGTTGGATATCTACTCTTCATTGCTGGTAACATTCTCAGTCACTTTGGTTGTTCTGGTAGCTGAGTAGTGGCCCGTGTAAAAAAGTTGTTAAGTACATTCACTCAAGTACTACTACTTTATACTTCAACTCCTCTACATTTCAGTGTAAAAAATATTGTACCTTTTACTCCATTACATTGATCTGACAGGTTTAGGTTACTTCTCAGATTAATATTTTACATGAAAACATTGGATTAGTTAACAAAACACAATATAATGTTGAAGATTAAACCAGTGGTTCCCAGAATTTAGAAAATAAAAATGATCCTATATTTCACTATCATTTTTTTCACATTTGTGTACAGTTGGGTAGTTTACCAATAACCGTGCATTGCATTTTATAAACTAATCAAACATGTAGTGGAGTAGAAGTATGAAGTAACATATATTGGAAATATTTAAGTAAAGTACAAGTGCCTCAAAAGTGTTGTTTAGTACTTGAATGTCACTTTTCACCACTGGCACTGTGATAACCTATAATATAATAATATAACACGCAGGGCTATTTTCCTGCAGAACGGGTACTTTAAATACTTACAGTAGGATTTTGCTGATGATACGTACAATTTTGAATGCAGGACTTGGTTTTTGTAAAGGAATATTTTTCCATTGTTGCATACTGATACTTTTACTTGAGTAAAGGACCTGGGTATACTGTCTTCCACCACTGATTAATATAGTATATTTTTACCCCTTGCTTGAAGACTTGACCCGCTCAGTGAACGTCTCTGTCTTGGTGGAACCTTTTATCACAGGGGATCTGCAAGAGAACTCAGTTGTCTTTAAACTGACACAGACTCATGTGTGATAAGGTGATACATATTAATGCTCTAATGTTCTCTACCTAAGACTGGTGGTGGTGGTGGTGGTCTCAGTGGTTGTGCCATCCTTGGAGACCGAGGTGGTTCTGGTACTAAAGGAGAAGAAAAATAACAATAAGAACAAATTTACAAAAATGCTCAGGAGTTGTATTTTTCCTTTTTGGTTTGTTGCAACTATTTGTTGTGGTTGTGGTGCTGTTTTGACGATAAATAAATACAAAATCACACATTATATTTATTGTTCTCTGTTGATTTTTGCATTTACATACGTGCTGGGAGAATCTGACTTCAGGGTTGAGTATGTGCTGCAATAAAGAGGCAGATTATTCAGACGATTTACCGGTAGTTAAAAAAATAGATATTGAATCATTAGTTGTATTATTATGAAAATGATAAAGGATGAAGTCTTGCTGGAAGGGCACTTGATGTTAAAAGAGAAGCATTATTTAGCTACAGTTCTGGTTAAAGTTACTGAAAGTGCCTTAACTTGGACAAAGGATTGGAGCACAAATTAACAGTGTTACAATGCTGCACAGTGTATCTGCGCAGCAAAAATACTGTTTAAATACTTTGGTAAATTTACAGTTTAAGAGAAAAAGGTAAGGCCAAAATCTACCTTTTGGTGTAGGAGGATGAAGTCTTGCTGGAAGGGAGGGTGCTGCTACTAAAAGAGAAGCATTATTTAGCCACAGTTCTGGTTAAAGCAACCTGCTGAAAGTGCCTTGACTTGGATAAAGGACTTGAGCACAAGTTAACAGTGCTACAGTGCTGCATTGTGTGTCTGCACAGGGAAAATACTGTATAAATACTGTACCAACCTGCTCCTCAGCTCATCCTGACTTCCGCTGAATCTGCAATGACAGAAATCACAATCAAAGCTTCTGCTCATTCAAGTATTTAAAAAAATAAATAACTGCTAACATGATGTTTATAAAATGAGACCTCTTGGAGAGAGCCTGCACAGATGATGAATTGCTTGTAGTTCTGGTGGTTTTTATTTCTGCACCTTCTGAACTATGAGCAAAGGACAATCAATTATATTAGGTAAATTGACTAATGACTTAAACTATAATTTACATTACTCCCAGTCGCCTCTGTAAATTATAGTTTCACGTTATTTGTTCTTTATTTGAGTAAAAGTTTAAATGTTTATTTTACCTCGCAGGAGTTCCATCAGTTTGTTGATGGCCTAGAACAGATTTGCCAAAGTTTGGATCCTGGCTGAAGGAGGAAAAAAGGATCACAAATGAATTCACTCATACTACCAAATATGACTCAACACTGTATCCTGCAAAAGGAATGTAGAAGGACACTTTTTTTTTAAATGATGAAGGTGAACTAAGATATGAACTACAAGTCACACCCAGCACTTCTCAAATTTCATTTCAATTCAATTCAATTCAATTTTACTGTCATTGCACATGTCACAAGTACATAGCAACGAAATGAAGTTCCTAGATGTATGTGTGTGTTTCCAGTGTGGAACATTGCGTCTGTGTTTCAGCCATTATGTTTGCACGACTTACTCAATGTTTTCATCCTCATTGTCCACTTTTTTGATCCAGCTGTTGTCTTTCAGGAGAGAGGTGCTCTTGACTGCTGTATACACAAGACAAGAAACACTTGAGTGTCTCCAGCTCACATTTTCAAAGCAGTTAGACACATTTTGAGCCTGGTCTTTGCTACAAGAATTAGCTCAATGTTTGTGGAAAATGAGAATAGCTGAATTAATACATTTGTGAACAGTTATGATTTAATACTGTTTTATAATTTTTCATTTGTATATTTGAGCGTCTATAAAAAGTTAGTGTTACTGTGACACGTACATTTTACATTTTAGACTATGTACTGAACAATCGCATGGCCAAAAATACATTTCAGGATTTTAATAATTATATTCCATAGTTTTTCCTTTACATTTCTTTTTCTAATTCAGATTTATATTCTTATTTGAATGTTTTTTTCTTCATTGTACATGGGCCTTCTCAGCACAGTCTCAAGAATATGTTAAAATTGTGTTAAAAAAAAGAAATGTTAAATTTTATTTTCATTTTTCATCATTTCTATTTCTCCTGTACATTAGTCTCAAATTGTTTTACTGTTTAGATTTTGTCTTATTATCAGCGTGTTCAGTTATAATTAAGGCCTTTTGACTTGCACTAACCTGTATGAAAGCTGCTATAAAAGTTTAAATGATTGATTGATATGACATCATGCAATTGTTGCACATATTCAAAAATTAAAAGATTTTATTTGTCACATGCCCAAACAATATGTACAGTGAAATGCAAGGTGGCATTCTTTTTAGGCTGTGTTAAAATACTAATGTGCAATAAATAATAATGATTAGAATAAAATGTGAATGTGATATTTCTCAATACTTACTGGAAGAATACTTGCTCATTTTGTTACTTCACCTGTAAATTTGAAAGAGCAAGAAGAAAATCATTATATAATGAAACAACACAGTACATTAGCCACTAGGTGGTACTGTGAGACCTTTCATATACAGTGCATGACATTTCACCTGAGATCACTATACACGCTTATGAATCAATGCTTTAATCTACAGTATATTTCTGTCATTTTTCTCCTCTTGGACACTTTCTCATCAGGTTGCTTTTGTGAGCATTTCATGCTGAGTTTGTCACTGTGCCTACACATATCAACTAAAGTTCTGCTCAACCCTAGACACAATCATCAAGACCTAAACTGGTTTGTCTTGATCTGCACATGAAGTCACACCCACCCTCCATAACACACCTTCTCAAAACACAATAGTGTCAGCAAAACAGAGGGGTGTACCGGCGACATGCCATTAGCTATTAAAGACCTTGCCCTTTTGACTACATGCACGCTCCAGCACAAGCCTTCCATATCAGGAACCTTACGGCAGATATCCACAGCTGTGAGGGTAGTTATACTGTAACTGGAGTTGGAACATTTGTTGCACAATCTACTGTGTGATGGGTGCCATTAATCCAAAAACACTGTTTAGTGTTGGGTTTGTCTATATTATTTTGGCTTGTGTGAAGTAGTTGGCAGTAACATATGTCTTGAGGTAAAGTGCTAAAACGGTACATCTTTAAACTTTAACTGTTGAGATTTATAAAATAAAAATAAAAATAAACTCTAAAACTAAATTTGAGGATTCCATAATAGTCATAATCCAAATATACTGTCCAATAACACACTGGTTCTGAAATCAGTTATCATTTATATTTCTACAGATTTTTTTAAGTTACATACAGTAATATCATGATCTTAATGTAGTTTGGCGGCCTGGAAAGAAAACTCTGTCAAGCTAGTTGTTTCAACTAAACACTTCAAACAATGCTTCTCATTTATGTTTGCTAAGCACCATCAGTTTTCTAGGTAAAAGGTTAATGTTAAGAAATAGGAGTTAACAGCAAGCTTAGACATTAAATCCTGTGTGCGTATGTGTGTTTGATGTATCCCCAATATCAGTAAGACATGCATTTCCTTCCTCAAAGTAAAGTCACTCAAAAAGTAAGTAATAGTACATCATTACATAATTTACAATATGATTGTGTTTCTATTTATCCAGGACCATTGCACCATCTTAAAGAACTCTGTATCACACTTAAAATCTGTATCACACTTAAAATCATCAAGACAAAACTGTCTTTCAACTAAAATATCATTATACAAAAATATTAGTGTAATCTGGAAACTGACAAAGTATTCAGAAAGAGAATGAGTACGTACCTTCACAGACGGCTCTGTGACTTGTTTGACAGTTAAAGTGAACTCTTACAATAGCTCAGGTCTTAACACCTGTATATTACAGTTTGCGATCACACCCTTGCCATTCCTTCTGCTTTTAACCTTAAGGGAGGAGATTCCAAGGCCACCCAAGGGTGTGGCTTCAGACAACAATCAAAGAATACTCTCTCTCACTCACTATACTCTTTTCTTTTTCCATCATCACCATGCCTTTTTAATTGTTCTACTGTCTGTAAGTTGAAAAAAAGGAGGAATTGGGTGGAGTGCTGAAGGACCTGCAATTCAACTTCAGCTGTCAAGGAAGCAGAACTGCAATGTGGGTGCGTGGGAGTTATGCTTCTTTGACCTTCTATAGCCTTGAAATAAATGGAATTATCACTGTTTTTAATGCATAAATTAAGAAAACTGACAGATTAAATTTCACTGAAATTGTATTTTTATATGATTTTACTTTAATACAATACTTGGCTGGCAGTGGCCTTAGCTTTTTACACATGTATGCTAATTAAATTACTGAAAGGAAAGGGGGTTTCAACTTGATTTTCAGGTATAGCTGGGCACATATCACACAAGTGGCTATTGATGCCTAAGCAGGTCTCACCACAGCAGTAAGCACTGAAACTATAAATAGACTAAATGGTATTTCATATAATGTATGTTTAATTGTATCGATTAAGACTTTGTGACTTTGTGACAGTTATGGGAGATTTCCCTGACACAAAGAAGTTCAAAATCATCAGGAGTACCCATAAAATGTAAGTGACAATCAGACTGGTCATATCGTCTGTGACTGTGAGCTTCCTTTTTGGGAGTGCCCTGTTTTGTATGATCAAAGCTATTAAAGGTGCATAGCATGCAGGGGTGTGACAACATGATACTGAGGTAAACTCTTAGTCACGATGACAGCACGAAAGGAATGCAGACTACTCCGCACTGATCAAACTACTAGGCTAAATGTCAACAGGCTGAGGCAAATTTTTAATAGAAAGACATATCTGAACAAGCACGGCTGAATATCACATTTTAAAGGATTCACAATAAAATCAACCATGTTCACTCTAACTGAGCTAGCAATATGCTCTGTAAATTTAAGGCATATAACATTAACTTTAAGTAACAAAATAACTACAATCAAATTCTAATCTCTTGCCCTCTTTATGGATGCATAAAGTCAAGTGGGAATGACTGACACTGGGTGGTGCTAGAGCTATAATGATGGAAATGACAGTACTGGTTGTGCAACTCTATTATAATAGATACATATAACAAGTTGCCCAAGGCAATACACATCCTGATCATTTTACACTTAGATAAGTCAAAGCAGCAGAAATGAGTGCAACCTGTTGTATTATGGTAATTGTGAGAAAGTCAAGAAGCAACAAAAAACAAACTGATGCAATAATTCTACCCTTATTTATGAACATCGTCACTCTAATATTTCTGAACTGAAGCACATTGAGAGGTATTGTGTCAGGATAACTGATGACATTGGCACACTTTCATATCGTTCCAACAACCTGTCTGGACTTCCTCGATGTGTGTATACCAAGTGGATTTCATCTCTGCCATCTCAGCTCATGCTTGTGCAATATATCCCATCCCTCCTCCCTTTATTTGTAACAGGACAGAGCAGAGACAAACAGGGATTAAATGAGCAACCTCTGAATGTGGCTGCATCTTCAGGCTACACAAATCAATGCCAAATGGTTTCATAACCTTCTACCTAAAAATCACTAGGAAAGGAGGGCCAACAAATGTCAGCAGTTTGTGTTCCTGTGTCAATAATGTACCTTTAACAATATACTTCAACTGAGCTGCTTTTCACTTCCAATAGTTCATACTGAAATCCCTCTGTTTTATGATAGTAAATTATTCTCTTATTCTTAAGAGTCAGTTGTCATCACTGATACATGCTAGCACTCTGATACTGTGCATGATAATCTCTGAATGCTTCCTGGGTTGCTATGAGAAGAGACCTTAGACCATCCCCTCTCTTGTCATTGGGCCCTTGCAATGCCTGGCAGCCAATAAAGCACCACTAGGGCCTGTGTAAATATCTTTCTCTATTTCTCTCTACCTCTCTCTCCATAAATGTGCATGCACATCCACACATACATACATGTATACAACATTTAAAAAAAATGTGCCATTAAATTTAAATTCGACATTAGGGACATTCCGTATAAATAGAAATTTACTAACCATGCAATTAGATTTTTAGGCATTGATAAAGACACAGTGCATCTGCTATCTTGCCAACTGTGAACCACATCATGTATATTCATAAAAAGGAGCATCTTATGCTGCAAATTAAGCTATTTTAGGCCTCAGCGGGGGCCTGTCCACTGTACCACTGATCTAATCAAAGGATGGCTGCCACCATTGTGCAAAACTTGACTTGAGTCAAGACAGAGTTGTTTAGGAAGGCATGTCTGAGAGATCAAATGGCAACATTTCATAGTTCGCAGTGGTCACTGGAGAGGGAAGTGCAATACTAACATTGAGCTATTTATGGAGCAGTAATAAATGGATTGTAAATGATAATAGCATAGAAGAAATTATGAGCTATAAAGTCAAAATGCAACACTGTTTTTAAAGGTCAACCTGGAGCTTTAGAATTTCTTTCTGCGGGGAACACAGGATTTAATCGCTTTAAAAGTATCTCAGTGTGCCAATTTTAGATCAACCTGGGAGGGGCCCTGGATGAACCTCTTCAAATTAAATGTACAGCTTCCAACTGTGCACACTGTGTATTAAAGCCTATGGTTTTTTCTCCTACCAATCACGCGTTATTTCCCTTCCACGATTGTTTATTTGAGTTTAGAAAGGAACTATACATTAGAATATATTCATACAGGGAGGTAATTGATAATCAATGAAAGCATCGCCCGGTTTTAGTCGTATGAAAATATCCCGGCATGCTAGCGACGCAACACTCAGCCAGGGAGGGGAGGGATGATGGAGATAAGATGGCAGCCCAACTGAGGTTGCTGCCTCTCTGGGGTCAAGAAATATTCAAGGAACGTATGAAACCGAAACACGAAAAAGCGGTTTTTGGAAATTAACGTTGCCGTTTTTGCTATTTTACAAGAACATTTGTAATGGCTTGAAAATATATATATTTTCAGGAGACAAGCACCGTGTTGACGCTGTGGCCGGGGATCGGAAGACCGTAGCTACGTTGTAGTTGCACCACCAGATAGGCTACAATTTGCGCTTATAATAACTGGGGACCGTGGATGCTAATTGTGGTATTTCTGCAACCTGGAATGGACAAATAATGTGACATGTACCGGATTTTACGACAAGTGGATTGCATCTGATGGATAGATATTGTCAAGCTGTGGTATCTTTTGTGTGATATATGCATTGTTCTCCTAAACGATGATGTGTGCTGCTGCGGCAGCGGCCGCCGGTGGAGGGATTCTGCCCTCCTCATCGCCGTCGATGGGGCTGGGTGTCAGGGTCATTTCTGGAGCAGGAGCCGATCTCTCCACCATCGGTTCGGGAATGGGTTCTTGTCCGACACCTGGAGCCCAGTCGGATTGTCGGACTCGGTACCAGCTTTTACTCTCAGGGCGAGCTCTGGCCGAGAGATACAGACGGATCTATACCACCGCTATCAATGATAAAGAGCAAGGGATAAATCAAGGAAGGTGAGTGAATATCGCAGAGCTGGTCTGTCAATTGTGGGGCTAACTGAGCTAACGACAGTAGGCTAACATTATCCCTTGCCTAGCGGTAACGTTACATCGGTTAACATCAGCTACATCTAGGTTAATTGTTATTTTTGGATATTGAGGAAGTCGAAATTTGCCATACAAGTTGTTTAACTACAAACAATGTGCCAGGAGCTCCATAATGTGGGTCCACCCTCTTGAAGGGGTCGGCTTGCTAGGTAGCATTTTGGGTTCGACTTCCCTAGCTTGGACCCAGCTAAGCTAACGTTAGTTCACCCTTGCTCGAGTTGTTTGCATCCCGGGTGCTCAGGACATGTTTTCGCCAAACATTGACACATTTTCACTGAATTAAATCACTACCCACCTGGGCCATAACTACTCGAAACGATGCACTATCGGCTTATATCCGAAATCAATTTGTTTTGAGCAATAGCCGGCTAAATGTAAACAAACGCACTGCTCGTGTAATACTTTAATTTTGTTAAACATTTTTGATGAGTCACTGCTTGCGTTGTCCGTATATTCTACTTTACCTAACGTTAGTTATTTAATATAATTTGATGTAGTGAGCTGTGTGTATCTAGGCCCAATGGCGTCACTGCTAGCTAACGTTGGAGCATCAGCCCTTCCCCAGGTTATCTTAACGTAACGTAAACCCGGCGATTTATTTGTCAAGAAACCTGGAGCTGATAATGACCACATTTAAACACAAAATAAATAGAGCATATTTCTCTCTTACACAAAATGGCCTTAAACGTTAAGGTTAGCTAGATATGTATGGGTGAGGATGTGTTGGGAATTGGATGAACTCATTTGCTTTTATGGCATAAGCGAGTCATATAGTTACGTCATTCAGTCAGTCAATCAGTCAGATTGTAGAGTAGCTGGATCATTGCAGCATCCTTCCTTACAAACTGAATTGTTATTCTCACCCCCTCTCAATGTACAATACCTGCTTTAAGCATGGGGCAATATTCTGTTGACGTGTCTTAACATTATGCTGTTTTTATAACCAACTCCTGAATTTATAGGTCTATACAAATGAACAATAAATCGAAAACCCCCAAAACAACAATTCGTGTTTCAACCTATCCATGTTGTTATTTTGAACTACCATCTTATCTGACGCTAATCTCTATTTGTTTATCTTATAGTGGAATATGTTGCTTGTAGGTGCAGATTGTACTTGAGAACTGTTTTAGCTCCTTAAAGCTAGAAGCAGTTAGTATTTTCTCTCTTGTGGATTTGCTGATATTTACGTAACATTGAAAACATCAGACATTTTTGTCAGCCTGATTTTAGTTTGGTTTTTTGATGAGTAGCCTAATAATACCCAGCGTGTCACTGTGTGCTCAAAAGGGTTGCAGACTTTGAAGCTACTTTTTGTATGATGACAAGCTATTAGAAATCAATATTGAGCTGCACTCTTGAGTAATAGAATTAAGCTGTACTTTTTCCCCCTCAAATTCCAGGCTTGACTGTGCACTGACAGTACTGTACAGAACTGCATAGGGAAACAAAACATATAGTATGTATAGTTGAATCTTTTCAAGCAAGAAGTGTCCAGAACTATTCTATCAACCCTTTTAAAACAGCCAATTTAAGATGGTGGTGAGTAATAAATTTTTACTAATTCAGGCATTGGCTGTCTTTTTTTAGTAGTAGTAATTCTATTTTTGGTTCCTAGCACTTGTCATGGACCACCTGATTTGAAATTTATCATAAAAAGCCAAAGCAAAACACGGATTTCATAGAGCGTAAGCATCAAAATGTCGAGTGACACTGAATCTGTTGACACCTGCTACACACATCTGAATGGTATACTGCACTTCAAAGGACATAAACCTTGCCAGCTGCATAAAATGTAGGCTGAAAATAAAAGTGAGATTACCATTAAAGATACCTGGCACAGATTCAAGATTTTACTGGCTATTCTAAACAAATGAAAGGATGAATGATTAGTTTTTTCTGGCTTGAATAATGTGTTGACGACAAGGAGCTTTCCATCCCATTCTCCTCTCATCATCATGTTTGTAATAAAGATTTTGATAAGATAAACCAAAATGTCTTAAATGTTATGCTATGTGTTTGAATGTAACCATTGCCTAAGCACACAATACAGTATATTTTGCAGTACTGAGCGATCACTATATGCTTTCAGGGGAAAGAAGGCTTTAAGTAAGAAGAAACTGAAAAGGCGACAGAGGGTCAAGTCAAAAGTCAAATCAAGAACAAAGGTAAGATACGTATTGTCTGACAATTGTTACACAATATTATACTTGTTCTTCTATGTGATGCTACGAATTGCTGTATTTATATTTAGATATGTTTAATACATATATTCAGAGGGTTTGTAAAACCAAGGCTACATTGTAAAATGGCCGCTGTTTTCAAACAATTACAATTTTTATAAAATAATCTAAATTGTATATGCCTCTCGATAAATACACAATACATAACACCACACAATGTTAATAGTTGCAGTGTTAAATCATAAATATGTCCAATATTTTTTATTAGTGGGGCATAGTCATGTCTAACATTCTCGGTACTGCTTAAAACATTTTAATTAAATATGTACATGTAGTAATTTCGTATATGCACTGATAAATCCTTACAGCTGGTTTTTACTCTCTACTGAATTAAATTAAAAGATTGAGGATAAGATTCAAGATAAGGTAAGATTCTTTGAAATCTTGAAGGTGTTTGGCAGAATCATTATTGTCATTGGCTGTGGCTGGTCTGGTGCCAGAAAGCCCATCCACACACGAAGCTGGAGAGGTTGATAGGCAGAAAGCGAGACACATGGGAGTGGTTCTGGCTAGTGCATGATGGCCTGTTGCCGAGCGACCTAATGTGTTCCACATCTCCACGGCAACAGTTGCCTACCTCCTTCGTCAAAAAAGGGTACCTAGTCTGTATCAGTGGATGCTTTTGTGTTTTTGTTTCTGCTGTAGATTTTGCCTGGACAACATCAATTTAGTAGTTGTCTTCAAAAAAAACAAAATCTTCAAATTATGATAACTAAACCATCCACTCAGGTTATATTGACTCATTTCCTTGCTATTCTTCTCGAAGAAAGCGAAAGTAGCCTGCTCTGTGGTTGGTCTGTAATATTATTAGCCAGTGTTTGGTTTTAATTTTATTACACTAATTTGTTTTCCAGCTACTTGGCAGGCAAAGGCAAGAGAGATTAATGTGATAGTACCATAGAAGGACAGAGGCTCTACTGCTTTGTCATCTTTTACCTCAAAACTATTCCAGACAGGAAATGCAAAGTAGAGTGTGCTCGTCCGCTTAGTTCTCTTCAGGTTGACTTGTTCGGTGAGTCAATGTTCTCCTGGATCAGCAGAAGATCTTCTATAGAGACAGAGAATGGAAAAGGCTGGCAGGCAGGCAGGCAGGCATAAAAACGTGGGTAGTTACACAGGCTGTGATGCTGTATTTGTATGTGTTGTGCTCACTCTTGCTCTGTCACGCCTCTCACGCCGGCTTCAGACAAGAGTGTGGTTTGAAAGAGCCTCTTCTCCCCGTTTGTCTGCTTCTGTGCTTAAAAGCATGTAAAAGTGGAATCAGAACAAAAGACAGAGCATAAACACTTATCCTAATGAAGATGGTGATGTAACCTCTTGTGTATGAGCAGATGTGTAATGTATCTTTTTAACTGTAATTATAATAACTACTTAATGGTCCAAAATGATACATTCAATAGAATAATATCAGAAAACTATAGAATATCTATATAATCTAATCTAAAACCTACCTAGCAGCTGAAATCAGTTAGAAAACAATTGTGGTCATGATTTAAAAAAAAAACAAAAAAACACCCACGTCTAAACTGGCAACTAGTATGTAAGGTTTTTCAAAGTTTGGGACAGCAGTGTTGCTGATCTGCATTACTTTTTATTCTACTATAGAATATATACTGTATGTCTCGCACTACTCCCTGCATATGAACATAATATGTTTCAGACACCGGATTGAATATGATGTACTCATAACCTATGGTACACGAAAAGCAATGCCTGGGTAAACTGAAACGGATATGACAGAGAACAATGATGTTGTGGATTAGATAGCAAAATAAATGTGTCAATTGAGTAAAATTGTACAGCATTTCACTTTTTTTTAAAAAATATTAAAATGGAGAGAATAACTACAAATTAAAAATCATTGATTGTGGAATTTAAATTAATTGCCATTAAGTATGAGTGATAGTAGCCCCAGTTTGTGCCTCTCAGGTATTAGCATTAGTGTTTCACTCGAGTCACAGCGCTAAGCATCAGTTTATCTGAAAGATAAATGTACAGCGATTTACCCATCTGATATGGTGGTGCAAACTAACAATCACTCCGCTTGAGCCTCTGCTTTGGAAGACAGCACTTTTCTTCTTTTTTTCCTTATTTTTCCATAAAGCCAGCAGTCTAAAATGTGTAGCTGTCTGCGGTCAGGGACTCTATACCAGCCTTCTTTAAAACTTTTAGATGGCCATTAAATCATCAGTGAACTGCAGACAATAACACAAAAAAAAAGATGAAAGATTACAATGAAAGATGAGCAGCATGTGTGGGTTATGGCCTGGTGCTATTACAAAGTGATAAGTAACCATAAAACATCAGCACATCTTTGGGCTTTGCATATTTGTGTCTGCCTTTTGCTAATGTGTATCATGACATAGCTTGAAAGTGTCCCTTTCAATGACAAGTTTCTGATGATGTGTTCAGTTTTAAATTGGGAACTGTCCGCTCTAGTGAAACCTGTCCAATCAAATGCTAAGCTTGATCATGCAGTATTTTGGTCTCTACGCCACCCTTTTGTTTTGCTCTCATGTCCCAAGAACACATTTTCTCTTGCTTGCTTTATGGGTTTAGATTATTATAGCAGCTCTAGGTTTAAAATAGGGTTTGCAGGAAAAGTGCTCCTTTGTGAATGCTGTCCAGTCACTTGGTCACAAATGCTACTCTAGCAGCAAGACAGAGAGCAGTAGACAGTACTTTTAGATGAGAGGAGAGCTAATACCCTCCCCACTGGTTTGAGCTGAGAATGAATGACCTTTCTCCCCAAATAGATGACATCACCCTCTAAGATTGTGATGCCAAAAGAGCAACACTGCAAGAGAGGCACAATCGATCAATGTGATTCTCTAGAGGTTGCCTCAGGACTGTATGTAGTTAAAAAAAAAGGACTTGCTCGGTGGGATGGAGAGAGCTTATCAATTAGTTTCTCTGGTCATAATGACAGTTTGGATTTAAGCACTAAATTACAGCTTTGCTGTAATGATTTATTGTAACTATTTCCTTGTTCTACATCATTTATATTTAAATTAGGGTATACTCACAATGTGCAAGGGGTTGCTTGTAGTGATGAACCTTTTAGTGCCCAAATTTGAATTAGCCCCAAACTAGCATTTGTCCTATTCCTTTACAGTCTGTGCAAAATGCTATACCCTCTATCTTTAGACCCTCAATTCGGATAAGGAGCAACTCCACAGAAAACCATTATTAGGTGAAAAAATCTCCGTAGATAGCTAAAGATTAGCTCAGATTTGCCATGCTGGTTAATCAGTTATCATTCGCCTGCCTTCTTATCTACTAAAACAAAATCAACCGTTTCATTGTCATCTCATTGCTTGTTTTATAGTAAATCTTTGGTACAATTTAGATTTCTCTTAAATAAGTATTTTACCGGTGGACAGAGTTTTTTTTTTTTCTCCATTAAACTAGGCTGTCTATGCAGTACAATGGGGCAAACATTTTTCTCAGCCCCCTGTCACGATACCAGATCCAGCTTCTTGACTCGGTATCTTCCCAATATCAGTATTGGATCGGTCCATTCCTGCTCCTTATAATTAGACCTACTCCTAAAGAATTGGCATTGCTGTTCATAAACGACTATAAAGTGTGCTAAATAGCTTACCATTGCACCAAATTATATCATACTTGCTGACCACCTCCACTCTCTGTTTTCCCACAGGCCGACAGTCTAGATGGAGCCCTCTGTGTGCCGGACATCAAGCTGCACAGCAACCCATCTGCATTCAATGTCTACTGCAACGTCCGGCACTGTGTGCTGGACTGGCAGCAAAGAGAGGCCTCCCTTGTACTGGCCTCCAGGAGCTCGGTGCAGAGCGGCGACTCAGACAGTGAGGAGGAGGAAGAGTACCGCGAGCCAGCCGTGAAGCTGCCAAAGGTATGAACAGGGAGTGTTACTGGCTGCTGATGTGGGGCTGGCAGCGCTTGGTATCAAGGCGAGAGCCAGCCTGTGCCCTTTATCTGAGGGATGCAACAATCCTTCATCTCCCTGGGCTTATGTGTACAGCTCATCCATTTTATTGTGATAATTTGAGTCCCTTTACCAGAGGTTTGATACCCCCTTCCTGTGAGGATTACAACATCTGCTCTGTTGAAGAAAGTAGTAGCAAGCCATGCTGAACAGATAACACCAAAGCATCTAAGAGGCAGTGTGTCAAAAGATTTGGGTTCTATGCCATAATGGCAGAATTAAGGGATAATGCGTGTTCGCTCACTTTGTAAAAGGTAACACATCTAAGGAGTCACTTGTTAGCTTGACATTCAAGTCAGGCAGCAGGGGCACTGTAAATGAGCCATTGTACAACGTAGTTTAGGATTAGGCTATAGAGATGCCTTCAAATTAACTAAATTGTGACCCACTTTTCTTTATCTCTCATGCACTCAAACCCATTCCTTTTTTTAAATGCTCACTCCACCAGGAAAAACCTTCCTACAGTTTGACAGCACAGCATGTGCATGTCTGTTTAGAGAATTGTGAGTTGATTTCAACCTGTCTTTTGTGCTAGCTGTACATATTGGTTGGCAGGTATATACTGGAATGAATGTCACAGGTGGATAGTTTAACTTTTTTGTAGTTGTCATTATTGTAAACTGGGATGACTGTATCCATTTTATTCTCTTTCAGACAAATTAAACAGGACTACTATTGATGTATTTTGGGGGTGATTTAGTTTTAACTTCAAGCCGTGTGTGTGTGTGTGTGTGTGTGTGTGTGTGTGTGTGTGTGTGTGTGTGTGTGTGTGTGTGTGTGTGTGTGTGTGTGTGTGTGTGTGTGTGTGTGTGTGTGTGTGTGTGTGTGTGTGTGTGTGTTGTGTGTGTGTTCGTGTGTGTGTTCGTGTGTGTGTGTGTGTTCGTGTGTGTGTTCGTGTGTTCGTTCCTTCGTGTGTGTGTGTGTTCGTGTTCCAATTGGCATTATCTTATCTCTCAAAACAAATTCTACACTGAGATAGGAGGGAGCATTGGAGCATAATTTGATTCACTAACAAGCCATACTGAGAGTAGGAGAACGACATCCTTTTCTAGGCCAAACTCCTTTGCCAGCCTCTCTTCTCCTGTGGGTCTGGTCTGTCATTATACAAAATGTTAATAGTGGATGTTGAAGTCAGCGGTAAGAACTGTACATGCTGTAAGCCCCCAGCTAAATGTAGGTTGTTTTACTGTTGGAAGATGATGCCTTACTATTACAAGAAAACATCCAGTCCAAGCCTATTTTATCAATTTTATTTAAAATACTTATTTAAAAAAAAAGAAGACCTTTTTATCATCAATATTGACAAGTGTAAAACTGGAAAGTGATGGTTATTTTTATCTTTTATTTGCTGTATAAAGTGGCATCACAGCTTGTCTAGCTAGACTTAGGCTGTGGTATAAAAGCATGGTGTTCATTACCTCATAGAAATGTGCATTTTCTGTGTGTGTGTGCGCAGATCATTGGCATTGGCCTGTGTGGGGTATTTGAGCTGATAAAAGAGACTCGGTTCTCTCACCCCTCACTGTGCCTGCGTAGCCTGCAGGCCTTGTTGGACATGCTGCAGGGACAACAGCCTGAGGGCTTTCAGACTGAGCCTCCTGATGTGCTGGGTAAGGCTGAAAATGTGTGCATGTGTACAATCCAATGCAATAATAAATCTTTGTTTGTGAACCTTAAAATGTTAAGTTTTATTTTCCCCTGTCAAAAGATATGTTGTTGCAACCTAATGATCATTTTTAGGCTGTAATAGTTAGTTGCTGTGTTGTATTGGATTGCATTATATTTCAATTTGTTTTGTTCAGCCTGATTTACACACAGCACTCTCATGTTTCAATTTTCACAAATTTCTAATCTGCCCTCCACTTGTATGCTTCTGCAGAGTCTCTTTTCCAGTTGTTGTTGGAGACCACGGTCCGGAGCACAGGGCCCAACGACCCGACGGGACAGGCCATCACTGCTCTGTCCTGCGCCTGCCTCTTCAGTCTGGTGGTGGCCTGGGGAGACACTGGCAAAATCTTGCAGGCTGTCTCTGCCATCCTCACCAACAACGGCAGCCATGCCTGCCAGACGATACAGGTAATTAATCAATTTAAACAAATTAGACAGCATTTGGCAATCTGTCTAGGCAATTGCCTGTGTTTTCTTCATCTTATTTTTGTACTGATCACCAGTTGAGATCACTAACTTATGTTGAACAGACATCTTTATCTTGGAAGAGGAATTCCAGATGCTTGTATTCGATTGAAGCACAAGCTGGAATGACATTGTTCTTAAATCCCCAAATGAACTTCAATTGTTATGTTTAAACCACCTCCACCAGGAAATTGTACACTTGTACATTTCTATTATCCATTTACTTTTTCCCCCTTCAGATTAGAAGAAATGCTTTAAATCACCAGAGTGAATCATTGTAGAACTATAAAGTAATATCTGGCTCCCCCATGCATTTCCTTCCCTGAGCAGAGAGACTCAGGGCAGAGTCTGGACAGCACAAATTGAGTTTTGGAAAATGTCGAGCCTCTCTGTCTCTACCCTGCCTGCATTCTTACGCCAATTAGTCGGTCTTTCGTTGGCTTTGATGTTTAGCTTGTCCTCTCTCCTCTCTCTGTTTCTTTCTCTCAGATTTTGTTATAGCTTCTGCTTTATATCCAAAATACTCTTTGCAAAAATTTGGGAGTAACTTAAACGGTAAACACTTAATGTTATTGTGTGGGAAGGCTGTGTGACTATAAAGATATTTCACCTTTACCTGCATACGGATAAAATTACTACACTTGGCCAAGGCTGCAGAGAGACTGTTCAGTCTCACACATTTATCCCCTACAGACGTAGGCCTGTGTGTTTTTTTTTTTCCTGGTTCTTCATCTTTTAGGCATTGACTGGACTGTGAATCATCACAATGTGATGTGTGTTTGTTTGCATGTGTGTGAACGGTGAGATCAATGGTGTGTGTCATAAAGGATGTGAGGAATGTGTGTTAAAAAATGCATTCAGGCAGAATGAGAAGGGGGCAAATATGCAGGTACAGTAACCACTGTCTCTAATTTGAAACTAATATGAAAATTTGTGTTAATCAGCGGTAAAGCCATTTCCCACCTGGTGCATGATCTACTTCACAAAATGCACCCCACTATGTCACATTAAAGGTTTGCAGTTCTTCTAATTTTCATCACCTTTCGTGTCGTCCTAAATCTCACCAGGTGCCCACCATACTGAACGCCCTACAAAGGAGTGTACAGGCTGTCCTGGTGGGAAAGATTCAAATCCAGGATTGGTTTGGGAATGGCATCAAACGCGCGGCCCTGATGAACAAGTGGATCCTTAAAGAGGTGGCAATTGACGAGGATGAGCGCTGTCTTCTACAGACTGATGGCTCCTTCCTGTACTTGCTCTGCAAGGATGGACTCTACAAAGTGGGCTCTGGATACAGTGGCACTGTCAGGGTATGTAACACTCTAAGCTGCATGCTGTGACTGTCAAGTAATAACTCCATATCTGGTGATATGTTAATTTGGTGATTTAGATGGGTTTATGGGTTGAGAAAATGGCTCAGGAAAAGTTGAGGTTTTAGAGATGCATGGGTTTTCACAGGACAGTATCTGTATACTCTGTTGCCAGTTTATTAGGTACACCTAGCTAAACCTAATGCAGTCTAATACAGTCCTGCAATACATGCTTCCTATTATGATTATAATGTGAGGTATTTGTTGAACTAAAAGTTTTAAAGATGTGTTGATTCAACTTCATGGACATTTTTGGAGGATGTAGTTTGTGGTGCTGTTCAACTGTGTTTAAACAGGTGTTTGTATTCTTTTCCTAACCCATTTATATCAGTGAGGGTAGGCTAAATAACCGAAATACCTCCAGCAGCAGTAGTTTTGTGTTAGCAGTAGAAAACCGTGCTACTAGACTGCCATAATACTGCTTTAAAACAAAATGCTCTTGCTTTAAATAGGTTGATTACTTAGATAGTAGTTAAATAAAACCATTTTTGTGTGTGTTTCTGCCCATGTTAAATGCCAGTGTTTGTAATTGTCTGCCAATGTTTCATTTGCCAAAATTACCTTAAGGTTTTTCAGTGTTTGTTGTTTGTCTGCTCATGTGTTCTCAATGCCACACAGGGCCACGTGTACAACTCCACGTCTCGTACCAGGAATCGAAAGGAGAAGAGATCATGGCTGGGCTTTGCTCAGGTATGTAGTGGAGCTTTCGTCAATATGCTCCTCACATACTGGACCTTTGAGTGAATTGGCTTTGAGTTCATAAATAATTCAGGCCCCTTTAAACTAAGAATTGACTATGACTTCAGTTATGTTGGTAATTTTAGTCAGTGCTTAGTTTGGTGTTGGACTCATGAATCTTAACAGCTGTAGACATTGTTTTTGAAACTGCTGATGAGTTCTTGATGATTGTGACAGGGAATACATTTCAAAGTACTAATACTGTAACAGTATCATCTTTATTATTATCAACAATATGCGTAAGTAAGCTAAGCTAAGGCTTCAGTTAGGGATAGTCCTTACTAATGGTCGATCAGCAGCAGTGTTTGTTTTGTGTCTTCAGGGCTACTTGTTGTATCGGGACACAAGTAACCACACAATGTCGGCCATCAAGATCAACCCTGAGACTCTGGAGCATGAGGGGACTGTCACCATGCCAGGTGCCAAGATAATACTTTTTTTTTTTTTATTTATTTAAAATTGATTTTATTTATTTTTTACTCTTTTTGGCTCATTTAAAGAACATCTCCTTCGAGTTATCACAATTCCAACTAAGAAAGTATTGCGTATATTCACTGTCACTTTGCTTCTCTTGTAGGTCAAAATTCAGATGGACAAAACATAATTTTCACAGACGGAGAGTACATCAACCAGATCGCAGCCTGCAAAGATGTAAGTTTAATTGTCCTGCTAAAACTCCTCATCACCATGAATATAACATGCATTGTCTTTCATTGGCTCTTCTTGATATAGGAAGAACATTTTAAAATTTAAAATTGAATCCGTATCAGTTGGGGAAGACCTCAGTGTTTTCAGAAGTTCTTAGAAACTTTGAACACTAAAGAACTTGAATGATGAAACTCACCTGTACTGCCCATATCTGCTGGTAGCACGGTGGAAAGAGATCAGTTTATTATGCACTTCTATGCATTGATTGTCTTATAAACTTCCTGCAGGCAGTCCAGCATGTGTGCCAAGTTTAAAATACTTGAATAGTCATTGACTTAGTCATCCTGAACCACAAGTCATGTGCTGATAGAGTTAATCTCAGTCTCACAGAGAGGTGTTTGTCAGCTTTTGTTCATGTTTGAGACGATGTTTGTACGTGGCTATTCGTTGTTAACACACACACACTAGTGCATTTACATCATTGTGGGGGAGGATGGGGTAGTCCTCAGAAGCTGCATGCATTTTTAATGAGCATCCAGCAAGTGCAACCACAGCGTAGACCACTCAACGGTTGAGGAAAACCATGGGAGACACACAATGAGGGGGTTTCAGATGCTGGGAAGATGAGGTTAAGGGGATAGTCAGAATAAGAAGATAATGTGTATGGAGGAAAAGTCAAGGGTTGGTGGTAGTACTGGCCAGAGCACAGAGGTGCTTATTTAATGATTTGAGTGGCTCTGCTCTGCAGGAATCAAAGCACAATGGATGAGTGTGTCATCATTACCACACAGTGGAAACCAGACCATCCCCATGCTACCCTTCATCCTTTTTTATATATCCCTGTTGTCTCCCAATTATTTCCTTGTTGTGTTCTTCTCTTTACTCTGTTCCTCCCCTGTAAATGGTCCTTTTCAGCCACATCCCCTGCAGTCTGACTAACCCACATCTCTGGCAGTTGCCATATGTGCCTCTGTATTGAGTAAAAGTGTGTGAGTTGTGGATAGATGTCACACCCTTTATGGTGTATGTTATATATGATACAGGTATATGCTATTAACACTGACACGGCTGAGGTTTAAAGTTGCCAGTAATATAAAAAAATGTATGCACAGATTTTGTTTGTGTATACACACCAAGCCACACCCTCTGTAGATTGATAAATCTTATCTTGTCACTCTCTGCAAGAAAACAAATCAGTATATTTGATTCTGATTGTCACATTCAGTGAGGTGGTGCGGGATGTTTTTTTTTATTGTTAGATGAACCCTAAGTGCCACTGTAGCGGTGTTAAGTTGTAAAACTAAACCGTGTTTCCTCCTGTTGGCCCCTGACTCCTACAGGATGGTTTTGTGGTGCGGATCTATACTATGAGCTCAGACCCGGCCCTGCAGCAGGAACTGCAGCTGAAGCTGGCAAGGAAATGTCTGCACGCCTGCGGCATCTCTCTATTTGACCTCGAGAAGGATCTGCACATCATAAGTAAGTGACAAAAATGTTTCTTATATCTGTATGAGGCTGTGGGTCGTATGCATATATACACCTATGAGAGGCATTCCATACTATGTGTGTGTCTACCAGGTTGTAAATGTGTCACAAATTATTCAAAAACACGGAACACAAGGAACAACCTTGTATTGTGTATTTGGCTCTAAATAGTATGCTCTTCTCTTAGGCACAGGCTTTGATGAAGAGGCAGCATTGCTTGGAGCAGGCAGGGAGTTTGCTTTGATGAAAACTGCTTCAGGAAAGGTGAGAGTGAAAAATCTTCTCTGGTGTTGTGCCTAAAATGTTTAACAAAAATTAAAGTTGGAATAGATCCAACTGCTGAACTTTAACAGATTTTGTCTTGCTAATGACAGCCCAGGTGAGCCTGGGGAAAAAGCTCTAAATTAATTGTGTTTCTGCATGTCTTTTCTTTCTTCTTTGTCACACTGGCCACATGAAGCCCATTGTACAAAATTAACATTCCCTTTGTTCATAACATCTGTATGTAGTTAGCTATAGTCAGATTTTCCTAGGACCAGGCTGTACTAAAGCATACCAATAATACATGCATTTTAGTTTTGGATATATTTGGTGGCCCTCTAGGCTAAATTGCCTTTTAAATAAAAGAGAATGAGGGGGCTGTGTTTAGATGGTGGTCTCATGGTTTTTGCACTGTTTATTGTGCTCTGAACCCAACTCTTATTAGTGGTTTTATGCACGCTGAGCTGATACAGTGATATCTCTGCTTAAATAACTGGAATAGTATATTTCCCCCAGCTAAGCAGTAGGTCTGACCTAAAGTATAATGTCCACTTTCACCAGGACCCACTGCAAGTAAAGCTTTCTGTGTTGGTGAACTTGTATGTACTAGAGACACAAACATGAAATAACAAGTATGAACGCATTTTAATGTAGGTAGAGTAAACTGCATAGATATTTTGTTTGTGTCTGTGTACAGACAAATCAACTCAAAATACTACTTGACTCAGTGTTCAATTGCAGGCTGTAATCGAGCAAAGTAAGTCCAGTCACTGTTGGGAAGCAGTGCCTTACTGAAGAAGATATCCCACATTTTTAAGCAGACTCTCTTCAAAAAATGAGAATGCTAACTATGTAGTTTGTGGGTGTGTGTGGAGGGTGTGGTTGTGTGTGTCTGTACTGTAGGTGTGGTGCAGCATGCCTCTTTTGTAGATAGCAGCCCAGGGCAGTTGACTGTGGCACATTTTTGTGTCCGTGTAGAGGCCCAATCTCACAGCACACTTTATCTGCAGATTACCCTAACCCAGACTGGCTGGATAGGTAAAAATAGGGAAGCTGACCTGTATCTTGGCTCAAAGTTTACTTATCACTTTGGCTGGACAATATGCTAGACACGTGCTGTAGAGAAAAGAGTCAAAGGTCCAGTGTTTATAGTCAATAAGTTACTGTTTGTTCTGTATGCAATGCTGTTGTGATTATGTAATTTGCAAAGTGAATGTCAGATGATATGAGTTATAAGCAGCAGCCTTGTACATGTATTATCACAATTTACCCATGCTGTTTGAATTGTTAAAATACTATAGACATGGACTAAGGCCTGAAAATAACTGCTTAATAAAAGCTATGCTTTAAAAACACAGGTTCATCCATTTCACCAAGAACACTGTGATGGTGCAGCAGAGATGTTGGCTGTCACAGTGGGCTTCAGCAAAAGAGTTTGGGCTGTCTGCCAAAAAAAGTAACCCTGGCTAAACTTTTGACACAGTGTAGTCCAACAAAATGGATATACTGTAGATCCTTGACTCCTCATAAATGACCACTAAGAAAACAGTTTCTTATTCCTGATCCTATTTCAAATGTTGTGTTTTGATCTTCTTTTCTCATCTTCCCCTCACAGATTTACTACACAGGAAAGTACCAGAGCCTGGGTATAAAGCAGGGTGGCCCATCTGCAGGGAAATGGGTGGAATTACCCGTTACAAAGTCTCCCAAGATTGTTCAGTTCTCAGTCGGCCATGATGGCTCTCATGCACTGCTAGTGGCCGAAGATGGAAGTGTGTTCTTTACAGGCTCTGCCAGCAAGGGAGAGGATGGCGAGTCAAGTAAGACAATCTCAAACTATCGGCAAACATTCAACAATTCAATCTATTCAACTTTTTATTAAAAGCAGAATCAAAGCCATCTCAGTTGAAGTCCTAAAGGTGATGTTTGTTGTTTTTCTTTGCAGCTAAAAGTCGCAGACAACCCAAGCCGTACAAGCCCAAGAAGATGATCAAATTAGAGACCAAGACAGCAGTGTATACAGCGTGTAACAATGGCAGCAGCAGCATTGTCACCAAGGATGGAGAGCTCTACATGTTTGGCAAAGATGCTATTTACAGCGACAGCACTTGTGAGTTGACAGGGACAAGGCTATTTCAAATTCTCAACTTGAAGGAATTTCTATGCGATATATCAGTTTTTTTCTTGTTATTGCTTTGATGAAGACCGATTAAAGACTAGCTATATACATCTATAAATATTTCTCTGTTGGAAACCATGTTATTCATGTTCTTTATTATTGTTACTTTCTTGTCCTCAGGCCAGGTGACAGACCTGAAAGGTCAGTCTGTAACTCAGGTTGCCATGGGTAAGGCCCATACATGTGTTCTGACCAAGAGTGGGGAAGTGTGGACATTTGGGGTTAATAACAAGGGCCAGTGTGGCAGAGACACTGGATCCATGAGCCAGGCAGGGAAAGGTGAGTAGATGGACAAACTAATACACATGACAACAAACTGTATATTGTGTAGTACATTGCCTTTGTATTACACTCAAACTGATGGCTTTCTTTTCTGTGTGTGTGTGTGTGTGTGTGTGTGTGTGTGTGTGTATGTGTGTGTGTGTGCGCGTGCGTTGTAGCGTTTGGTGTAGAGAGCATGGCCACAGCCATGGATGAAGACCTGGAGGACGAGCTAGAAGAGAAAGAAGAGAAGAGCATGATGTGCCAGCCAGGCATGCACAAGTGGAAGTTGGACCAGTGCATGGTCTGCACGGTGTGTGGCGACTGCACTGGCTATGGCGCCAGCTGTGTCAGCAGTGGACGGCCGGATAGAGTACCAGGAGGGTAAGAAGGCACAATAACTGGAAGGTGGTCATTACAGTATCTGTACAGCACTTACTGTACTGTTGAAGTTACTGTTGTTCTTTCTGTGTCTGTCAACCAGTATTTGTGGCTGTGGGTCTGGAGAGTCTGGCTGCTCAGCATGTGGCTGTTGCAAAGCCTGTGCCAGGGAGCTGGATGGTCAGGAGGCCAGGCAGAGAGGCATCTTTGACGCTGTGAAGGAGATGATTCCACTGGACCTGCTGCTAGGTATGCCAACTGATATCATGACTTCATGTCCCCCCTGTTTTGCTCATTAGTACAATAATTACATCTCACCTGTATCACCTTTCACATTGTTTACATTTTGCTTAAAACTACAGATGGTAAATTTTATAAAAATAAGTTTTCTCATATTTGTTGAAACTGTCACTATATCCTGACCGTAGTACATGAGACGGATAATCTGTGTCCTTCGGTGCGGTGGAAGTTTGCCATTAGGAGCACCAGGAGGAAGAGGAAAGAGCTTTTTTCCACAGATTATCTGTTTTAATGTGCTGCTGTCAGGATATAGTGACAGTTTCAGCAAATATGCCAAAAACTTATTTTTATAAAAGTTACCAACTGCAGCTTTAAAGCGTAACTCTCGCCAAAATGCAACCTAGGGTCTTTTTGTGAATGTACCCGAGTCAAACTTTCGTTTTAAAAGCATAATTAGGACGTAAACGCCACTTTTAAGGTTTACCGTGTTCTCGTTTTTGGTGGGGGCGCTACTATGATATCATCAAAATCACTATTTTTAAAACACTAAGAAGGCTCAACACAACATGAAACTTTGCTCAAAGTATCACCAGGGGCTCTACACATGACCTCCAGCATTGAGAACATTGTTTGTGTACACAGAGTTTACTAAAAAAGGTTTTAAGAATTCACTTTAGCAGATGGTTTTTCCGCTCGCCGCCATCTTGCCAGTCAAAAAGAGTCAATCTCCGAATGCAACGTAACAGGGAGGAGAGTAAAGATCAAAAGCTCCTAAAGCTTAGTTCCATATAAATGCACGGATAATTTGTTGTTTTTCTGATTTTGATGCTATCATAGTAGTGCCCCTAGCACTCCCATTCAAAAGACCATTTGACCGAAAACGAGAATACAGTAAATCTTAAAAGTGGCATTTCCGTCCTAATTATGCTTTTAAACGAAAGTTTGACTCCGGTACATTCATAAAAAGACCCTAGGTTGCATTGTGGCGAGAGTTACGCTTAAAGGGCACACAGTCTGATAAATCATATGCATGTAGAAGTGTCATGCACATACAGATGTGATGTGATATTCCAATTTTCAGTGGTTTACGGTATGTTAATTGATCAGAATAAATAACTATCTTGAGCGGGGTTGTGTGCAGGCTATATATCGTTCTGAGCTATGCCAGCGTGCTGCTAATGCTACATACATCGCACACTGTCTGTTGCATTTGCTTGAATGCAGTATTTTGCACACTTGTTGTCGCTCATTCTTTGTTTTTATTCTTGTGTTGTGCACAGTCATTGCTTCTCCATTAGGTCTTTCCATCATTCATTGATGTGTGTCTCGTTTTGTTCTGCTCTGCTCCGTCTTCCCTCCTCCTTCTTCTGCATCCTTTCTGGGCTGTCTATACCTGGGGCCTTTTTTTTTGTTTTCAGCTGTGCCTGTCCCTCCCCCTCCAGGAGTGAACATCGAGGAGCACATCCAGATCCGTCAGGAGGAGAAGCGGCAGAGGATCAATCGCCGTCACAGGCTGGAAGAGGGCAGAGGTATGAATCGGGGCTAAACAGAATGGGACCATGTTTAGGGAAGGGTTGTGTGTTTTTTTTGCTTTATGATATGTTTCTATGATAGGCAATTTAACATAGGCACAGGGAGAGTTAGAAGGTGGAAGCAGAGGTTAACAAAAAGGGTGGAGCTACAAACATTACGTCCATCTCTTTTAAGTTTTGAATAACTTCCAGGTGCTGTGTGAGCTTGCGTCTTGTGCTTGGTGACTTTCCCCTTGCTTGTGTCTTTATAATTTTGTTGTGTGTCTTTATTGTTGTGGTAAAGTATTATCATGTGTTCTTTCCCGTTTGTGAGCATTATGCATGCATGTGAAAGTTTCTTTCTCCCCCAGGCCCCCTTGTTTTTCCTGGTCCCATTTTTATGAACCAGCGTGAGCAGGCCCTAGCCAGAATAAGACCCCTTCAGGCACTAAGGCATAAACGGGACAAGCACAAAGGTACTACGGTCTTCACTAACTCGAGGGGGCAGAGACACCCTTTTGACTCCTCTCCCAATCTGGCTGTCCCGCCGACCTCCTCTCTCTCACTCTCTGAGGGCAGAGACTTTTATGTCTCCACCAGGTCTCATGGTAACAAACAATGCAGCCTGTTGGCAAGAAGGACTCGCTGTGACTCACAGTGGAGAAATGACTGTGAAGCCTTAAGACCCATATCAGCAGGCTGGTCCATTTTTGAATTTGAATAATTGTATCTAACCCTAACATTAGAAAAGGGCTTAAAGTAGAAAATGGTCTGTTATGCTAATTCATTTTCTGTTTTAACAGTTCTAACTCACAGAGTAGGATGCGTGCTCTGCCCACTGCTGCTGTTTGACCTAAATAGAAATCAATGTCCTTGCCTAACTGGATTTGCCATCACTCTCAGAGCAGCTGATTTGTCACTTTGTGGGTACAACTGCAGCATTACAAGCAGATGAAACAGCGAGCACTGGGGAAAGCACGCTTTAATGAATGACAAGTTGTAAATATGACACAGAGGAAGGAAGCAAGGTTGTTTAAAAAAAAATATATATATATATGTTTTTAGATTTCAAGCATCTCAGGGAAATGGCTTGGAAATCACTCACAAACATCTAAAAATCTATGAACATGGCAAAAGCTTTTCAGGCACTTGACCATCAGACAAGTGAGTGTACGTGTTCGTTGTCTGGAGTTACTTTTCTTGAAGCTAACTATTCAACCAACAACTTATATGTAAATTATTTCAGTAAGACCCACATTTATATACCTATATCTGTAGTTTCCTTGTGTCCTCCTAGGGTTTTTTCTTTGGAAAAACAAAAATCAAAAACAAAATCTGGTTGTAACAAACAATCTTACTTTCCTTTCTATAGTAACCGCAAGAAGGACAGAGGACACACAATGACACTTAAACGCTCTCTGTACTATTTATAGTATTCAGGTCAAAATATACTTTTGTTAACAAAAACTTATATAAAATATCAAACTATCACTCATTGCCTGCACAAATATAAAACAGCTTATATATCTGTCTGTAGATTGGGCATGTCGGTAGGTCTGCATCTGCCTCTCTAAGCTGCTGCTGCTGTTGCTTTCGTTGCCAATAGGTGGCACAGGTTGGAGTGGAACTGATGGTTGATGATGTTGGCCAGGCTTGATTTTGGGTGCCGAGCATTGTGCCCTTGTTGATGTAAAGCATTCGTTTAGCATGTACAATTTGAAGGCCTTCACAATAGAAACTCATTGTTTTATTGTCCCACTGTTATATGTGGAAACAATAATGCCACAGTGCATTCTATTTCAGAGCAGTAGTGGTTTCCTTCTTAATGTCAGTAAAGAAATTGAGGCTGTTCTACTCTGCTGAATCACTTTCCTTTTGCAGAACCATTCATTGTGGTTGATGCACAGTTGACAGTTGTAAGGCTAGGTTACTTGGGGTACCTCCCCTGAGCATCCTTCTTCATGGGTTTTACATTTATGAAGAGGAATGTGTGTTCCAAATCCCCCCCCACGGACAATACTGGTGTTTCAGATTGTGACTTCCCAATAAGCTCTAGTTGTGCTTCAGATGTAATTAAGAACACATCTGTTTTTTGTTAACTTACATTGACAGCTGTCGCTATGAGCTAAACTTTCAACCCTAGCTTTGAAATGTTTGGGGCATTGAGCCAGTCAATAAGTATTTTACCTTTTATTGTAAAGTAGTAACCTAAAGTCATTATCTCATGTGGCTGGCGTTAGATATAGGAGAAACCACAATGAGCTGGCATTGACTGTCATTGTATTTACTGTAATGCGCAGGTCTCTATCTAACTTTTTCCCCCTCACACACAACAACTGTAACCTCTTACGCAGGGCTCAGGGTTAACCAGATTCCCTCTCATTGAACACAGACAGATGTTAGAAAAATCTAATTA
Source organism: Perca flavescens (assembly GCF_004354835.1). NCBI lineage: Eukaryota > Metazoa > Chordata > Actinopteri > Perciformes > Percidae > Perca > Perca flavescens. The sequence continues at coordinate 15,472,693 of NC_041341.1, read as the reverse complement.
TTTGCTATACAATCAATCTGTCCATCTGTAAAGGGACTGGTTGCCAAAAGTCTTTCTGTTATAGAGGTGTTGTTACCTCCTTTCTATTTCGGCATGCTTCTCCCTTTTCTCCCTGTTTTCTTTTGAAACCTTTTTTTCCCCCCTCCAGCTCAGTTTTCCAGGACTATGCAGGGACATTCACCTCTGTGGTCTGAAGTTGCTACTGAACCTCACTCTCTCCCTGTTCTCTACTCAAATATGCTGACTTGGAGTATTTGCCTTATAGATGGTAGCAGTGAGCGTGGAGAAAAAGATGCCAGCAAAATCACCACCTACCCCCCAGGGGCAGTGAGATTTGACTGTGAGTTGCGAGCTGTGCAGGTCAGCTGCGGTTTTCACCACTCAGGTAGGTTATTTTCCCTTATGGCTTCTTCTGGTCAGGCACCAGGGTAGAAGACATTATTTTAGAAGTCATTTTTAAAACCTCAACTAGAGTGACTGACCTTGAATTAAAGAAAGTGGGTAAACGACAGTCATGGTTGCTTTGCAGTTGTGCTGATGGAGAATGGAGATGTCTACACGTTTGGTTACGGCCAACATGGGCAGCTTGGACATGGAGATGTAAACTCCAGGTATTGCTTCTGTTGCTTTACATGTTTTGAATGTAATGTGATACATATTCAAGTAAAGAGAAATTATTTGTAATATATAAAAAATAGTTAATAGGACAATAAAATACAGTATTTTATTGTCATTTGCACATTAGGTAATGGTAGACTACATTAAATACTACATTGCTCATATTTCTACTGACCAGGAAGTTTAGGAAAGCTAAGTGGTTATTACAGGCATAAATTTGTTAAATTAGCCCCATTGTTCTAGTAAAGCTTGAAGATATAAGTCCATAGTCTCGCCTGGTGATTTTGAATTGCATTACAAATATAAATAGACAAAATGCACGCATGTGGACACACAACCTAAAACTAGATGTTTCTACCTGCCAGGGGTTCTCCAACCCTGGTGCAGGCCCTTCCAGGTCCCAGTGTACAGGTGACAGCAGGCAGTAACCACACAGCTGTTCTCCTCATGGATGGGCAGGTCTTTACATTTGGCAGCTTCTCGGTGAGAAAAACATAATCACTGATACAATGTGTAATCAACTGCTTTTTTTTTGCAAAATGTTTTTTTACCCATACAGTAATGATGGCAGTATTTTAAATGTTCATTGCTTTTCACCGGTTTTGATATAGTTGACCATAAACTGCTCTAGAGAGTAAATATATATGCATTGTTTTTCAGAAAGGACAGCTCGGCCGGCCCATCCTGGACATGCCCTACTGGAATGCCAAGCCATCTCCCATGCCCAACATTGGTGCCAAGTATGGACGAAAGGCTACCTGGATTGGTGCCAGCGGAGACCAGACATTCCTTCGGATCGATGAAGCTCTTATCAACTCTCATGTCTTAGCTACTTCAGAGATATTTGCCAGCAAACACATTATTGGCCTTGTGCCCTCCTCTGCGTCTGAGCCGCCTCCATTTAAATGCTTGCTAATCAACAAAATGGATGGAAGCTGCAGGACCTTCAATGACTCTGAGCAGGAGGACCTGCAGGGATTTGGCCTGTGTCTGGACCCTGTGTATGATGTCATATGGAGGTCAGTCCAAGGACTATACAGAGCGATAAAATGAAAACATTTTGGTTAACCTGTATGTACCTTATCGTGTTATTTCCAATTGTTTACTTTTTATACCAAGTTTTATGATTCAATTGAAAAACCCTACAGATAAGATGAACGTCCTTTTTTCAATGCGTTATGCGTTATCCCTCTTTGTTTCACTCTGTGGGCTTTTAGGTTCCTGCCAGCCGCAAAAGAGATGTTGTGCTACAATGCAGTAATAGCTGATGCCAGGATGCCCTCTGCTACAGATCTACAGGCTCGCTGTAGCATCCTTAGTCCAGAGCTTGCGTTGCCCTCAGGATCACATGCTACCACTACTCGCTCTCACGGAGCCCTACACATTCTTGGTAATCCTCTGCACTAGCCATTCAGCAAAGTGTCTTTGGTCATATGAATCTTTTATTAATGTCTTGGTGTCCTATGAATATGTACATGAATGCTACGACACAAATGATGATGGACAATTCGGACATCTGTGGTTCTTTAAACCAATGTTACCAGTGTCTAAACCCATCAGGCTGTGTAGTCAGTGTAGCTCCTTTTATTTTTAAAGTAATGGACCTTTCATTGAATGACTGATGCTTTCTGTTCTCCCATCAGTTCTCTTTCTATTCTTGGGAACATTGATTTAAGAGACCGCTTTACTTCTAGAATGTAGCCAAACATAAGAGTGTTTGCAGGAATGCTTAGGTTTTGCTTATGTTTATGTTTATCATCATCATCAATGCTAAGAGGAGGTATACTGGGTTGTCCACTTAGGTTGCCTGGATACACTGGCAGCCATGCAAGAGCTGAAGATGGGTGTAGCCAGTGCAGAGGAAGAAACCCAGGCAGTGATGAAGGTCTACTCCAAGGAGGACTACAGTGTAGTGAACCGCTTTGAGAGTAAGTGGGCTCATTATACAGGATTCATGGCAAATGATGTAGGATAAAACATACTGTGGGGTGCATTTTGCTTGTATATGTTTTGGTATGATGTTGTGATTATATCAAGCTTGACTAACCTTTAACCTTTTTAAGTCAAAGCTGCTGAATTTGTAAAACATAAATATTTAGTTCAGATCAGTTTCATTCAAGATTCAGGATTCCTTTATTTGTCATTTTCATGCACCACATAAAAACAAAATTTCCACATCCACTTGTCAATAAATAAGTCAGTGAAAGACAAAGGACTTAATAAAAACAGCTCATAAATAAAAACACTTAATAAATCAACCAAGATTACGCTAAAAAAAGCACCATAAACTAAGATTATGATAAAATAGGATAGAATTAGTAGTCTAAAATGTTGCAGTTCACCTTTCCATAATCCACCTTAGTAGAAAACCAAAGTGGTTAAAAGTGGATAAACAACGTGTGTACCTTGCATAGCCTTATTGATTCCATGTGTGATGTTGTAGGTCACGGTGGTGGCTGGGGCTACTCAGCCCACTCTGTGGAGGCCATCCGCTTCTGTGCTGATGCAGACATCCTGCTTGGTGGGCTGGGCCTTTTCGGGGGACGAGGGGAGTACACTGCCAAGATCAAGGTGAGCTGTCATGTGACACTTTGTTTTCTTTTTTTTTTTTTTTTTTTTTTTTATAAACAAAGACATTTTATTTTTTGCCATTTATTCAATGTTCATTTCAGGCATTTTTTCATCATGGCTGTAATTTGACAATTCACTTGCTTTGCGCCAGGACTGACATTTTGTCCATAATGTGGTCAAATAATTGTCTATACAGGTAGCTCAATTGTACCAAATTAAAGTTACACTGTTAGTAAGTTTTCTGCTGCAAATCTTACACAATATTTAAAAAAATGAATTACAGAGCTGGTACCACTGGAGGAATAAACTCAATACATTATGTAGAATCGTGGCCTTAAATGAAAGGTGTTTACATTATATTAAACCAGTCCTGTTGTTGTGCAGCTTTTTGAGCTGGGACCTGACGGGGGTGACCATGAGACAGACGGTGATCTGCTGGCTGAGACCGACGTGCTGGCCTATGACTGTGCTGCCAGGTAAAGTTAATGGATTCCTTATGTTTCCCTTCGGTTCTCACAACAATTTCTTGTAAAGAAAAAAGTTATGGAATTAACGTTGGTCGCTTATTTTATCTTTAGGGAGAAATATGCCATGATGTTTGATGAGCCGGTGCTGCTGCAGCTGGGCTGGTGGTATGTGGCGTGGGCCCGAGTGTCTGGACCCAGCAGTGACTGTGGATCCCATGGACAGGCCACCATTACTACTGATGATGGGTAAAAGTGATTTCACAATATAAATAATGCTTCTGCATTTATAAAGTAATATGTCTTACACATTTTCCATATGTATCATTTGGTTATATAATGTTGGAATGTGAATATTGGTCACAGCCCTTTTTTTAATTCGTAATTTTTTGTTTTTCTCTGAAGTGTGGTCTTTCAGTTCAAAAGCTCTAAGAAGTCAAACAACGGTACTGATGTTAATGCGGGTCAAATACCTCAGCTGCTTTACAGGCAAGTAAAATTCCTTTGATTTTGTTAACAGTGATTCAAGCTTTTTTTTATGTCAGGTCTTAAGTAAAGTAAATAGTTTTTAATTGCTTCTTTATATTTCAACATCAGGCTTCCTTCAAATGATGGCAATGCTTCTAAAGGGAAACAGCAGACCAGTGAACCAGTTCATATCCTTAAACGCTCATTCGCTCGTACCGTCTCAGTGGTGAGTACGGTCTCTATGTTTTGAATAGTGTTTTGGCTCCTCTATATTTCTAACTGCTTAAATGTATTGACAGGTAATTTGTTACAACACCGTATGGGACTGCCTAACTCTTTCTCTGTGTAGGAGTGTTTTGAGTCTCTGCTAAGTGTGCTTCACTGGAGCTGGACCACCTTGGTTTTGGGTGTGGAGGAGCTGCGAGGGCTGAAGGGCTTCCAGTACACTGCCACCCTGCTGGACCTCGAGAGACTGCGCTTTGTTGGCACGTGCTGCCTCCGCTTGCTCAGGGTCTACATCTGTGAGATCTTCCCCATTGCTGGTAGGAGCACTGAGAACATAACAGCACTTTATCCTCAGCAATATAATGTCTCACTCTTTGCAAACATTGAAAACCACAGTGCCACTGCTTTTAAGCTATTAGTCACAATGCTTTTTCCTATTCACTTATGAATACCTTTCTGAATGAAAAGCAGTTGACAATATTCATCCTTATTAATTCTAGAATAAAATACTCAGTTTTCCAATACTTCTATGTCTGTGGCCTGTAATACATTAACATCTTCACAGACTAGAAAAAGAGGCAACAGAAAATTACTTACTTACTCAGGAAACAAAACTCCTTTTCTGTCAGTCGTTCTCTGTCGTTTTTATTAATCTTTTATTGAAAGCCTTAGGACTTTTTCTTTTATCTGCTGGTTTCACAGACTCAACAGCCTGAACGATATAGTCAACCTGCTCTAAAATTATTGGTGTGAAACAAAGCGATTTAAATTCTCTTTGTAATCAACAAATCTTGCGTAAAGCAAAAAGCATTTTGTCTTCTTCAGATCATGTTCCTCAGAGTGAATTTTCGCTGTTGCCATCGAGACAGTCGTTATATTTTACCTGCTTTTAAAACTAATCGCCACTCTAATTTTTTTTAATTATTTATCTACTGTCTATGGTGTAGGCCTATATGTAGGCTTGTGTGCTGTTATGTATGTGTGTGTTGTCTGTAGCTGCTCTTAATTAATTGCCCCTTGTGGGATTAATAAGGTTGTTGAATTGAGATTGTGTTAATATTTCAAAAAGTACATTTCGAATGAACTCTCTTTAGAGTGTAGCTTCTGATCTCTCACAATGTTTCCTTTTTCTGTCTGATGTTTGATTTCTAGCCAGCACCAAAGCTGTGGTGGAGGAGTCGAGCAAGCTGGCAGAGTGCGTGGGAAAGACGCGCAGCCTGCTGAAGAAGATCCTATCAGAAGGCATGGACAACTGCCTGACCAAGCTGGACAACGACCCCCAGGGCTACTTGTCTCAACCTTTGACCCTGCTGGAAGCTGTGCTGCAGGAGTGCCACAACACCTTCACTGCCTGCTTCCACTCTTTCTACCCAACCCCAGCTCTGCAGTGGGCCTGCCTCTGTGACCTGCTCAACTGCCTAGACCAGGTCAATAATGTAAATGGGACTGAAATCAGTTACAGTATTATTCTTATTAGCAATTAATCTATTGAATTTTTTTCTCATTTATAAGTGGTGTAGTTTAGTGCATAAAATGTCAATGCCCCAAGTTCTCAAAGTCTTTGGTGACATCTTCAAATGGCTTGTTTTTTCCAACCAACATTCCTAAACACAAATATATTCAATTTCAATAACAGAAAACCAAAAAGCTGCAAATTTGAGAACCTGAAACCACTGTGTTTGACATTTTGTCCTGATGATTGACTTGAACAATGATTTCCAAAATAGTTATCGCCCAATTATTTAAGCTATATATATATATATTAAGCTATAAGAGTGTTTTTATAATTCAGCAGGTGTACTTTTACATCTTTAGATATTGAGGTGATACTCTTATCAAGACAACTCACCAGCGTATCAAAACCATAACTCCCTTACAATATTGTCTTAGGTTGTTAAATGGACATTGTAGAAACATTTAAAAAAGATGATAAAATCAGATTCATTCTTGTGCTCCCTGTTTTTTGTTTTTGTTTTTTTAGGACATTGCTGAGGCCAACTTTCGCACATCCAGCAGCCGTCTGCTGGCGGCTGTAATGTCAGCTCTGTGCAACACCTCAGTCAAGTTGACATCCATCCTCCCCATTGCATATGACGGGGAAGTGCTGTTGCGTTCACTGGTCAAACAAGTCAGCACCGAGAATGACTCTGCCCTTGCTCACCGCTTCCCCCTTCTGGTGGCCCACATGGAGAAACTAAGCCATGTAAGTTTTTGCACGTCATATATACAGTCCAGCAGGTATTCTCACATCAAAATGGTGGACATGGGTGCGGTCGGTGACCCAGAAAATGTTTGGTAGATGGAGAACACAGTGGCATGTTATCATCACCACATCCTATTCCCATCGAAATACCTCACTCTTTATCAAAACAGTAATATCATATTTTCCCCCCATTAGACTGAGGAGAACCTGATGGGCATGACCAGTTTCCGGGAGGTACTAGAGAAGATGCTGGTGATTGTGGTGCTGCCAGTCAGAAAGAGTTTGAGGAAGGAGGTGGAGCTGTTCTCTCCACACCTGGTCTCCAACACCTGTGGTCTGCTGGCCTCCATCGTCTCTGAGCTTACCGCCTCTGCCCTTGGCTCCGAGGTACCTTAACTCACACAATTCTCACTTGCACCCTCACAAATACACACATTAAGCATTTATGTAGGGCCACAGGGCTTGGCAAACATATACCGAAGTCTAGTTTCTTTAAAGATACTTCCTGATTTGCTCTCAGCGTGCTCTTGTGGAGCTTTTTTGTTCACATTGTAATCATTGACCTCTCCGGCATTTGTTTTTCTTTTTTAAACAGCTGGGGTCACCCTCTGCCCCTAATTCTGTTTAACTCAAAATACTCACAGTCCATACGTTATAGATAAGAGCTGTCATCATCTGTATTTCCTCATTCTTTTTCTTTCCTCCTTCCTTGTGCCATATCCTTTTACTTAAAGCTCTATTGTAATTGAACTAACTTTTTTATAGTGACCGCTTAAGGTGATGTTTTTACTGTTGCCAAGAAACAGTACTTGTTTTTACAGTATGCTAAGTCATTAAGTGGCTGGGACAGATGTCTGCCACCCTCCCTCTCTCACACTCTTCATTCAATTATCATCACACACATACCCTTGTACTGCATTCAGAAATTTATGCGCTCTCGTTGCCATAGTAACCACCACTCGACGGCAGCCCCCGACACCACTGTTCTTCTCCCCAGTCTGTTGTCAGGGAAACAACTTTTCCTCCCCTGAGCACCTAGACCGGGTCCTCTGCTGTTATGTCTGGCTCTCTGTTGTCAGCAGGCTGATATAAATAGTAATCGTTTGTACCGGATTACTTAACACGCGCGCCAAACATGAGATGTTTATATGTCAGACATTTATTTATTTCAGACTATGTATCTTTTAGAAACCATCCATTTTCTCTCTCACTGATTTTGTTTTTAAATAAAAGACATTGATGACCTTACATTTAGATGGCATCCATTACTTGTACAGCTATATATACACGCACGCACGCACGCACACACACACACACACACACACACACACACACACACACACACACACACTCACGCACAGAGTACATGTTGGTATGCTTACTGCTTTTGAGTGCTGCTTTTTGTCTTTATGCAGAGGAGATAGAACATGCTTTTTATTCAGGATGTCATTGTTTGCCCATGTTTGCAGTAAACCTTAGGTATTCCTCCTCAAATGTGTTAATCAGCCCTGTGTGGTGAGGTAATTGGTTTCATATGTTTGGCTACATCTCTCATTGTGTCCTTGCTCATTAGGTTGATGGGCTGAACTCGCTCCACTCTGTGAAAGCATCCCCTAACCGTTTCACCAAAACGAGCCAGGGCCGGAGTTGGAACACAGGCAATGGCTCTCCGGATGCGATCTGTATGACAGTGGACAAGCCAGGCGTTGTGCTGGTGGGTGTCTGCGTCTACGGAGGAGGGGGCATCCATGAGTATGAACTAGAGGTGCTGGCTGATGATGTAAGTGATTAGAAATCATTTCCCACTTATATTTTACTATATTTTATGCATTTTCTGGTGTTGCTTGACTAGTTTTCAACCTTAGCGTCTTTTTACAACTTTTGTTTCCTTACCTTTTTAGGCGCAGACGGAGCACCCAGGGGACTCGGCACATTCTCACAGGTGGACGTCCCTGGAGCTGGTAAAGGGCACCTACAGCACTGATGATTCTCCCAGTGATATTGCAGAGATTCGCTTGGACAAGGCTGTGCCACTCAAGGTACATTGTTCTCGAGAAAGTAATTCATGCATGCATATGATTTGCTGTTGAGATTCAGATGTTAAGATGTGACATGTTGTAACTCTTTTCTAACTTTATACAATTGTGTGCTGGTTTTGGTTAAAATGCATTTAGTCTCACTTATGAATTTTGTCTGTTGCAGGAGGGGGTAAAGTATGCCGTCCGATTGCGGAACTACGGCAGCCGGACAGCTAATGGGGATGGAGGTATGACCACAGTGCAGTGCTCTGATGGTATGTCCTTCACCTTCAGCACCTGCAGCTTGAGTAGCAATGGGACCAACCAGACTAGAGGACAGATCCCACAGATTCTCTACTACAGGTAAACACAAAGCCAGCATTTTGTAATATCTCATCTCTGAAGTATTTGTCGTTTATTTTTTTCTGACTTTTTGACACTTTTTTTTTCTTCTCGTGGCCAAAGGAGTGAGTACGATGGGGATCTCCAGTCTCAGCTGCTGAGCAAAGCCAATGAGGAGGACAAGAACTGTAGCAGAGCTCTATCTGTGGTCAGCGCTGTGGTCAGAGCTGCAAAGGACCTGCTTCACAGAGCTTTTGCTGTCGATGGTAAGCACAACAAACGTGCAACTGTATAACCGAAGCATTGCTGTAGAGCCACTTGTATTGAATTTGGGATCATATCTGTTCAGCCTCTCTTCAGTTTAATCTCTGTCCTTTATTCTCTCCAGTGGATGATATTCCTGAGCTACTAAGTTCCTCCAGCCTGTTCTCCATGCTTCTGCCCCTTATCCTGGCCTACATCGGCCCTGTGGCTGCGTCTGTACCTAAGGTAAGAGGTCAAACCAGGATGGCAAACTCTTCATCTTGATTTTAAATTGTCTCTCTCCTGATGTGGCATTGAGGTGAAATGCCTCCTCTTCCTCATCCAGGCTGCTGTTGAGGTCTTTGGACTTGTGCAGGAGCTGTTACCTGCTGTCTCTGCCCTCAACCAAAAGTATGCCCCACCCACCTTCAATCCCAACCAGTCAACAGACAGCACTACTGGCAACCAACCTGAGCAGGGCCTGTCAGCTTGTACCACCTCAAACCACTACTCAGTAATTGAGAGTGACCACCCTTACAAACAAGCTGGCGTCACACAATACAGGGTAAGGTATCTTTTGGCATGCTAACTGCTGAGCAAGCAAAGTACATCTGAAAAAGAAAGGGACACACATATCATTTAAGTCTTAACTAATGTTGCTCTGTCTCACCTTGCCTTAGGTATCATTCCCAGACTGTGTCCGCTGGACCACCATCGAGTTTGATCAACAGTGTGGCACTGCACAGCCAGAGGATGTTCTACGCCTGCTCATCCCCAGCCGTACCCTCCACCTGTCCAGCCTGGGGGGCAAACCTTTGATCCATGACACCATCAACACCTGGACTGAGCTCAAGAAGTTTTCAGGTTCCACAGGCTGGCCAACCACGGTCCTAGTGCTGCCAGGTAGGAGAGGCCACCAAACGTTACGACTGTGTGAGACTAAGTTGATTTAAAATACAGAAGTTAGGTAGAATAATAGAAGTTTACCACATAAAATAATGGATACATTCTACATTTTAAAATCAAGACATTAACCTTTACCACTTAATTACATTTGACAACTTCTGCTTTCCAATATTAATGCTTTTTAACATCATCATTGGTTATTTAGTGATGAGCTAAATAGTTTGCACTTATATTAACATCATCATCAGCACTAAGATTGCATGTAACAGTACTTTTGTTATTTGAAGTGCTTGTCAGAATTGAAGTTGAAAGCGGTCATCCCAAACGTTAATTAAAAAGATCAGGAAAAGCCTGCATTTCAGTGAAATTGTCTACAACAACTGCAATAAGGATAAATTGTTTCTCTTTTTTATTTTATTACATTCTGGACAGGATCATAACATGCTAAGCTAACAAGTACTGCCCAACCAACTTTCTTGTCCTGAAGTCAGCCTTTAAATCAGCAGCAGAGTCTGGGATGATGTGCTACATACCTTAATGGGGAAACTGAGGGTAGAACATTTCAAAAGTTGCATTTACTGTGGTGACCAAAAAGGAAAGCGAGGCTAAATCTATACCTAGCAAGTAAAACAGGCAAACACATATTCTTTATTGGAGCAATGCATGCATTTGTAAACTGTGACCACACTACCAATATTTATGAAGAAATGTGTTATATGATTTTGTAATGATTAAGCAGTGACACCATTCCAAATAGTTATTCTTGTAACCCAGATCTAGTTTATTGATCTTAATTGTTCTCATATGTGCTTTAATCTCCTTAGTAATGCTTCACTGAGCCACCTGCCACACTAGGCAGCCATTAGTTTCCCAGTGATTTGCCCACCTGTCTCTCTTTTCATCTTCTCTTTTACTGCCCTCTCTACTTCCAGGAAATGAAGTTCTCTTCTCACTGGAAACCGCCTCGGACTATGTTAAAGACGAGAAAGCTTGTTTTTATGGCTTCAAGTGTGTGGCTGTGGGATATGAATTCAACCCTGGTCCTGATGAGGTACAGACACTCGTATATTCCTCCGTCATATATTTGTGTAGCGGTCCGGTCTTCCATCTTTCTGTATAATGGGCGTTTGTTTCTGAGAACCGTTTGATCTCATGACGTGATGTGCATTGGTAGAGAAAATGTCAAATGTTGCAAAACCTTCCTGACCATAGCGTTTTGGACATTTCAGGGTATCATCCAGCTAGAGAAAGAGTTAGCCTTCCTGGGTAGTGTGTGTGCTGCAGCGCTGATGAAGAAAGACCTGGCCCTCCCTATAGGTATGGAAAACAGCGGAGGGATAAGTGAATTTGATGGGCTGTTGTGAAAAAAAAGAGTTTTTCTATTAATCTATGATACAAGTTGTGTGTATGTTACTGCTGGGAGCAAATTAATATTGTATAACATCTTGAGTAAATTATTAATCTGTTATTCTAATTTTTTTTTTTTTTACTTGAGGCAATGAATTGGAGGAGGATCTTGAGATTCTTGAGGAAGCCTCTCTTCAGGTCTGTCATCTTTTAAACTCAGAGATATTCTTTCAGACATATTGTGGTCTTGTGAAAAGGTGTTACTATTTATTCAGCACTCTACCTTCCTTGATTCTTATTTCCTTTGACCTCACCCAGGTGTGTAAGGCCCACTCAGGGATCCTGGGGAAGGGCTTGGCCTTGTCTCACTCCCCCACCATCCTGGAGGCCCTGGAGGGAAATCTGCCCCTGCACCTCCAAACCAATGAGCACTCTTTCCTTGAGGACTTCATCACTTGTGTACAGACCTCAAGTGGAGGACGTCTGGCCAGGTAAATGTTTGTGGAGCCTGCACAGCTTTGTCTGCCTCTTGTCAATTCTAGTTACCTGGCGAGAGCAAAATATGCCCTGTGCATTTCCCGTATTGAAATATGTGTTTGTTGTAAATTTTATTTTAGCTTTCACTCTACAATTTACGTTTTGATTGACGACTCCCTCATTACAAATTAGTAATGTTCTAACTCTCTCCATTTGTTCTATTCTTCCATCCAGGTGGCTGCAACCAGACTCCTATGCAGACCCCCAGAAGACATCTCTGATCCTGAACAAAGATGACATACGCTGTGGATGGCCGACTACCGTGGTCGTACAGACCAAAGACCAGTATGGAGATGTGGTGCACGTTCCTCACATGAAGGTCAGGATGGTTACTTTGGCTTTTCTGCTTTCAAGAGTTAATATGTTATAGAATTGAAATATAATCATTTTGCCTGCAATGGCAAATCTCTGACTTGTGTTTCTTATCTCTTACATGTCCAGGTGGAGGTTAAGGCTGTACCTGTTTCCCAAAAGAAGTCGATGCACCCTGAGAATGTGAAGAGGCTACAGCGACTACCTGGAAGCTCCTCGCCTTCGTCTTCTGGCCCTGACCTAACCTTTGGAGGTTTGCCAATGCCCAAGCTGGAGGCCACGTACGAGCCCATGATTGTGAAAGAGGCTCGATACATTGCTATTACCATGATGAAGGTCAGCCTCATGTAACTGGCTCATAACTCACTCACAACCTCACTTGTCTACTTGCTGCATGTGATCCACAAGGGGGAGCTATTTGGTCGATATTAGATCTGTTGTGTACATGCATACAGAGTAATGGCAGCGGCAATATTAACATGTGAGCCGCTTGCTATTTTAATAGCTACTGTTTTTCATGTTTGCATTTTTACATTGAACACTTCTAAGGTAAAATAAGATACTAAATATAAAATGTATTTTAATTGGAGAAGATACAAAAGGAGGGTAAATTGACTGAATAAAATGAAGACATAAATATAAAAATTGTGCAATGACAGTAATTGAGAAAGAAATGTTTCAAAACCAGTAATGAAATCTGGCAGAATTATTCATTTAAAAAATAATTCATAGAGTTACTAAAAACTGAGATAAATAGTATAGGCCTGTTAGTAATAGTTTTGATTTAGGGAACATCAAAATTGTTACCTATTCTGTAAAAAAAAAAAAAAAAACTTGTGCTCTTTGTCTTTTGTAGGCATATGAAAACTACTCATTTGAAGAGCTGCGGTTTGCTTCCCCCACCCCAAAGAGGTAAGTGAGGTTAATGCAGAAACAAAACACATTTTCCAGTAAGATACAATCTTCTTAAGAAACGATCTTGATGAATGATCATTTCCCACACAGACCCAGTGAGAACATGCTGATTCGTGCCAACACTGACGGAACCTACAGTGCCAACTGGACTCCAGGAGCAGTTGGCCTTTATACAATCCATGTCACCATTGATGGCATTGAAATAGGTATGTCAATGTAAATGTCTGTTGGAGCAGCCGGTCTGTCCTCTGAAATATTTCCTGCACAGTGAATAGAGGTTATCCACTGATGACCATAACCAACCCCCACCAAGAGACCTAATTTGGGGCGACTGTGGCTCAGTGGTAGAGTGGTCACCTGCCAATCGGAAGGTTGGTGGTTCGATCCCTGGCCCTGCAGTCCCATTTCAAAGTGTCCTTGGGCAAGACAATGAACCCCGAGTGTAAATGTGTGTGAGTGTTTATCTGATGGGCAGGTGGCACCTTGTACGGCAGCCTCGGCCACAGTGTATGAATGTGTGTGAATGGTGAATGGTTCCTGTACTATGTAAAAGCGCTTTGAGTAGTCATTAAGACTAGAAAAGCGCTATATAAAAACTTTACATTTAATGCAGCTGCTATGCATATGGTTTAATTCATATTTTGAAAAAAAGCCTTTTCGAATACAGTCAGTTACCGTCTTTTTTTTATGTTGAGCTGTAAATCTTTTCTTTTAGATGCTGGTTTGGAGGTAGAAGTCAAAGACGCTCCCAAAGGCATGATACCACCTGGCACTCAGATGGTCAAACCAAAGGCTGAACCTCAGCCTAGCAAGGTGAGCTTTTTCTTTTGATTAACCAACCAGGGGGCATGAACATGCACATAAACACACATGTAACATGCATACACGCATGCAATCACCCATCAAATACACCAGAGACCAGAAGCAATTCGTCCTGTCTTGTATACCTGTAAACACCATTTTGTAACTTTAACTTAACTCTTACCCTAAAAGCCGCATTAAGCAATCATTTGATATAAGCAGTGAAACAAGGAACTCCCTTCAATGTGAAAGGGTTATTAGTACTGCCCACTCGCAGTCTAAAACAAATTCTGCTCCATAAAAAGCAATAGACACAAAAACTGATTGTAAGCTCTCTGTCCAGTGCAAGGTGATGGGGATCCAAAAAACACTAGTAAACATTTAGTGAGGCAAAGACAGGCAGATATTTTTACCAATGACTTCGCAGACTAAACTAGGGCTACTAGACTTAGACCTCCTTTTCTTTCATCAGGTGATAATAGTGAGGTGTGATGTTGCTTTACTTTGTTGAATAAGCAATTAACAATATCAGGAAGTCATATACTGCATTAAGGCAGATCCCTGTGAGTTTTTTTGTGTCTTTTTGTCACTGTGTGGCAAAAAATCTCACAAGAAATGTACAGTGTGCCTGGCACTGTACATTATCTCAGCCGTGTCATCTATTCAAGCTGCAGTGGTTGATTATTACTCATATTTTAAAAAGTAGTCAAAAGAGTGATTTAGAAATTACTTCAAATGCAGATGATGCATTAAACTGATATTAGGCATGTTGGGCTTATCATCATTTTGTGAAACTTGTGGTATTTTGATTTTGCAATCCACAATGGGGAAACAAGCAAAATAACACGTGTTCCAGTGTTTTCTATGCATCAGTATGAATGGGTGGATTAAAATGGGTGCTGCTGAAAATGTAGCTCCTAAAGTTTGCCTATCTTTGGCTGTTTCTATGTGTATACTTGGAAGCCAGCTCTGTGTGGGTTAATACATGCAATCTCCCACCGTCAACTTGTTCCGCTTGCTATTCTTTCTCCTCCTGCTGCACTTGTCTTTCTTTTTGTCTTTTTATTCTTTGCTCCTGCCACTCACAATCTCCATCTCCCCTCTGCTTCTCTCAGGTCCGCAAATTTGTGTCCAAGGACAGCGCAGGCCTGCGTGTGCGTAGTCACCCCTCCCTGCAGAGTGAACAGATAGGCATAGTGCATGTCAATGGCACCATCACTTTCATTGACGAGGTAATTGACTCTAGGCCAGGCAAACTATAAGTTATGTCATAGAACTATACTAGCTGGAGCACTATCCACTTTTATTCTATTTCCTTGTTTCTTCTTCTTTAAATCAGTAAGGATAGAATCATTAGTATTGTAATCCTATTTTTTTGTCTAGATTGCTAGTACTTTTGAGTCCTGCTTGGTGGCTTTTATGTATTTTGTTTTTTTTACCTCTGTAAATGATAACTACTTTCTTTCAAAGCTTGTTAATTTGTTGCTCTATACTTTAATTTGCTTCACACTCTTGCAAGGCACTCTGAGGCTTCATGAAATGCTTGAGCGCCTGCACCATAAATCCAAAGGATGTTATGCATTTAAATCCAAAATTACAATTGTAGCACTCAAAGCATTTACTTAATGATTGTACTGTAATGCAACACATATTCATTATATTTGCCAGTCCTGCACAATATCTGCACTCCCACCCTTTGGTTACAGCACTAGTGACATTTCCTATATGTCTTACATGCACCCTGCTGTAACCTCAATACAATACTGTGCTCTAATTTGACTTGAGAGTTTCCTGCAACCTCAGGTGTGGGTGGGTGGGTGGGTGTGGGTGTGGGTGTGGGTGTGTGTGTGGGTGCTGCCCATCCTGTTTCCATAGTAACAGGACGGCATGGCTCTGCTCTGTTGCTTGTTTTCCCGTAGATCCACAATGATGATGGTGTTTGGCTCAGGCTCAATGATGAAACAGTAAAGAAGTATGTTTCCAGCATGAATGGGTACACTGAAGCCTGGTGCCTCTCTTTTAACCAGCACCTGGGTAGGAGCCTTCTGGTCCCAGCCGACGTAAGTAGAAGAAGGCCTGCCGAGCAGTCTGTCCCAGTTTAATAATGACAAAGGCTCCTGTGCTGTTCATTTGGGGAAAAGCGCAGAGATCATCATTATTGTTTGGCAATAATGGTTTTTCAAGGATTCTAGTGTACGGCACCCTCTCCCCAAATGTACTTGAAGCATGGTAAATTGAGAACTTCATCAGAGTATAACTTTTACGGTGTTCTCTTGCATGAAAAAGACTGAGTATGAAACTTTCACTAACACACTGTACAAAGACACAGCAGCTGGGAGCGTGCATGCATTAACTCATGTTTAAAGGCAAAATGTTCACCATTAAGTGACCATGGCGTGTTTAGTTGAACACAGCACTTTTTAAATGCTCACATGCTTAGACAGTATACGGTATATGGTTGGTTCATTGAAGTGAACCCCAATGCAGGAATTGACAGACAAGGAAAAAGATAGTAAAGAAACAATTTCATCCTGTGGTGAAGTTGGTTAGTCTGCACTGTACAGTCTTCTTTTCCTCATTGTATCTCACTCACAATTCATAAACACTCGCACACCACAGCATGTGATACTAAGGGTTTCTCTCACATTTTGCTTCATGCCACAAAAAAACGCCATAATATGCTACAGAATCAAAAAAAGGAATGTGACTGGGTATAATTTAAGACATGATATTGCAGTAACAGGGAAAGTATCTGTAAGATGTTAACATCCAGGTGGTTTTCTGTCATGAAGCAATCATTGGTCCACAAAAAAGTTTCAATGGGAAATGGTACCTCTACTGCTCTACAATTCCACCTTTGCATTGGGATGCTTTAGGTGCTAGAATGCTTCCGTGTAAGGTTTCTGTCTGAACAGCATGACACACTACATCATCCAAGTGGGGAATTTTTTTGGAAGTTTCTTCTTTATACATGTCTTTCATTTGGTCATGGATTTGGAAATAATGACCATGTGGTGTTTAGAGTGAACTTTCAATTATTTTTTTGCCCCTGCAACTGGTTTTGTATTTATTTATTTTTAATGCATTTGATCTTACACTTATTGTAAAGTGTTCAAACATTTGACAGGCAATTCCTCTTGGCCGCTTTTATCAGTGCTCCACGATTTCACTAACTGGCCTATCAGATTCTGTTGTCTCTTCTTCACCTTCTCAAATAACCTCTGATGCGGAACTCAAGAGGAGCCTAGCTGAAAAAAAATATTTTTTTCTTCCAAAAAAATACATGGGCGCCTTCCCCCAACCTGTTTTCTCTCCTTTCATGGGTCATCTACTGTTTCTTGACTGTCTCACGATGTGTTGCTCAGAATGTCTTTAACGCTATCCAAGGAGTCAGAGATATCGGCTTTTTGTCATGGACTCCCTTAACTATATTCCCGCCACAGGTGAGTTGTATGAAGGAGGGATACATAGCTTGACTGCCCCATAGCTTATCATCTATCTGTCACTCTACTTGTCCTCTTGAACCCCTTGTGACTTTGTAGTCTTCCCACAGTTTTGCAATCCGGCATAAGAGGTCAAACCACAGTTGCATGGTTGTCTGTTTTGTTGAATTTGGACAATACAGTGACAAAACAATATGTCAGTGGCTACTGTCCAATAGACTCTGCAGTGATCACATTTGGGATTTTTTAATTATTACTGTTCAAGCTTGTATGTTGCATGGGGTTGAAGATACTAATGTCCAGTCTGTTGCATGAGGTCTTGTTTGAAAGGCATAGTCCTTTACCCTTGTGTGCCATAGCATGCCACCCTTTAGACTGTACAAAAATAAGTGAACATTCTACTTATTGTCTGCTGGCCATTTAACTGCATCACTACAATGTTGAATGGCGTGTTGAATTCTTATGTTGCATCTACTGCGAGTATTTGGATCTTCAATTATATTGAAGCTTAAAATGTATCTACAGAAATGTATTTTTGAAATATGGGGGAATAAATGCAGCTTTGGAATATCACTTCTGCTGTTGAGGATGGAAGTCTATATAGGTTTGCAGTTATCCATGTCATGTTATATCTAGTAATTGTAAAACAAGAGTATCTCTTCTGAGCATGACGCAACCCCTCAAAGTAGTTTAGACATTTTGAAATAGTTTGACATTTTGGGAAATATGCTTATTTGCTTTCTGCAGAGAGTTGGATGAGACGATAGAGAAACACTCATGTCAGTACTGTAAATATAAAGCTACAGCTAGCAGCTGGTTTGCTTGGCTATGCATAGAGACTAGAAACCTACCTCTAAAGTTAATTAATTAATATATAGTATATTTTGTTTGTTTAATCCATACAAACGCTGAAGGTTGTGGTTTTATGGGGTTTATGTGCTCGACTATTTATTTGCCGGGAACAGGAACAAGACCATTCCAGGAACTTATGGAACGCCCTGCCAAGAAAAAGTCCCACCACGACCCCCTTGTAAAACGGCAACTTGTCGTTTTTACACTGCTAGCTGTAGCTTCATACGTATTTAATGGACAGATATGAGAGTGATGTGAAATGTCTTCTCATATAACGTTTAGCATGAAAGCAAATGATTCCCAAAATGCCTATTGCTTAAAGGCCTTGCATATGTCCAGGGGACATATTTATAGCTGTGCATACAGCTCTTTTCCCGTTACACTGCTAACCGTTGCTCTTCACCATAATATTTCAGGACTTAGTTGTCTGAACCTTGTCCTGGACGTTTACATTTTTGAGCCTGTTGTTGTGTTATTGTACTTTGGCTCTAATCCATGCTCTTACCTCTTACAGGAGGTCAGGGGCCAATCGGAGGAGAACGTAAAGGAGGTGAGCAGCTGCCCTTCCCAAGAGGCCCCCATTCGGGTGCAGAACAGGGCAGGGCAGGGCGGCGGCCCGGGGCTTTATAAGGTAGTGAAGACCGGCCCCTCTGGTCACAACATCAGAAGCTGCCCAAACCTTAGGGGTATCCCCATTGGAATGTTAGTTCTTGGCAACAAGGTCAAGGCCATAGGCGAGGTACGCACTCACCCCAAATAATGCAATGTGTTTTTTTTTTTTTGTGGCTAGAGGTGAATAAATCAGTCTGTTTAGATCACGTAATGTAATATAGCTAATGTTGGTAGATTTTGGCCTTAATTCTCAGAAATTGGAGTTCCCTCTTTTTCCTAAACTGAATTGATTTTGAATGTAAAGAATGCAATCTCTCTTTCTAAGGGGAATACATCAGGTGCTTCTGGATGTGTGTTGTGTATCTTTCCACTCGAGGTCTTATCAACTCCTGCGGCTGCAACATTTCCGCGTGCTTACTGATTTACTAATTTCAGTTTGTCTATAAATCCATTGCCGTTTCAGGGTGTCATATTCAGCTGCCTCGAGACTTCTCAGTGGAAGTCTGATCACAAAATGCTGGAGCCTTTCTGTGCCTTGCCTGCATCTTTCTTGCACTTTTAACAATCCTGTCAATAACTTTGGTACTTTGAACTCTCTAAATTGTCTTTGGCGTAGCGATGAGTGGAGCCTCCCGTCTTTTGGATATGACCTGTCATTGGCTGCTGTGGTGTGTCATGCTGTTCAATAGTTTCCTCTTTGAGCCTGTACTGGAATGCCCTGTCTGAGATCTGAGAGGTGTAGCCTGCACATACTAATACTTCCATCTGTCTGTTTTTCCAAAATGATAATATTTCAGGGAATTGAGAAAAAACAACCTCATGCATTTACCTTTCAATAAGCTTCCCCTTTCTTAGAGTAAGTTTTATTTTTTAAATTTTAGCTTACATCAGTTTTGTCACGCAGTGTCTGCTGATACACAAAATCAAATTCATGTAATCTACTGCTGTGGATTTTGTATGTGTCGTTCAGATAAATTGAATGTTTGCATGTTAATGATCTACTGTAGTAGAGGTTCTGTCATGGTTTTGCCTGTGCAGTAATAACATGGATGTTCTGGGGTTGATATAGAAAAGGGCTATGACTTTTTTTTTTTTTTTTTTGATGAGGGTTGACAAAGAGTGTGAATGTGCTGTGTGAGTGACAAAGTGTTCAGTGTGTGTGTGAGTATGGATAAAGAGTGTTGTTTGTGTATCAGGTGGTCAACTCAGAGGGGACCTGGGTACAGCTGGATAAGAACAGTGTAGTGGAGTTCTGTGAGAGTGATGAAGGAGAGGCCTGGTCATTGGCCAGAGACCGTGGTGGAAATCAGTACCTTCGCCACGATGAAGGTAAGGCACACCTAATGTGGGAAAAACGTTTGAACCTCAAAATGTGATCAATTGTAACGGAACATAATTTAATCTGCTTTATAGAACAAGCACTGCTTGAGCACGGGGCCCAGACCCCACCACCCAGCCCCTTCTCTGTGCAGGCCTTCAACAGAGCCACAACTTCAAATGGAGCACAGGGCTTTGACTATGGCATCTCCAACAACAAAGGTGAGGTCAACTTGATGTAGAGTAGGTTTTTCATAGACAAACTTTCTAGAACATATCCTTAATCTGCATATCACTTTGCTTTCAACATCCACTTTGCTTTATGCTAATCATTCACGTCAGAGTTACATTTCTGAGTCTTCAGGGTGTATTAAAATGTTTTGAGTGATGTTTTGTCATTACTGATGTATGCCTCACCTCTGACTTCACTCTGCACCCTTCTTTATTTTCCCGTGCTTTATTTTAAGATACTCTCTATCTGACTTCTCCCTATGCTTTGAGACTTTTCTCGTAAGTTGTTTGATACATTACTCCATTTTAGTTGTAGGAATGTAGACACTTTCACCACCTTTAGTGATATAAACAATATAACAGCAAGTCCGATTTCCTCTTTTATTCAAAACAAGAGGGAACTAAAAGTCACTTGACCCCCATAGTTTATTCCCGCACATCCACAAGGTATATGTGATCCAGTATGGGTCAGTCAATCTCTTTAAAATAGGTGCCATCAATCACTAATCTACCATCTCTTTTTTATTTATGCATGCTTTTTATTTTGTTCACTGTTGTAATTTCATGCCTAACATTTCTGCAATGTTGGGCATATGTCTTTGTCTGTGTGCATGGGCCAGTCAGTGTGCTTATTTTCATTTCGACTACTCTGGGCTCTCTTTAGTTGGGCAATGTGGGCTAGCCCAACACAGATAACTGGCCCTGAACATGTGTCTGTGATTTCGCTCTTTACCCTTTTGCGCCTTAATTTAGTCGCTTAGAAAACATTTGATCATTTATATAATCTTTGTTTTCTTAAGAATATAGTTGAATACTGAAAACATCACCTGTATGAACTCATCAGTTCTGCTACATCATCAAAGATTGGCTGGCCCCAAATGTGTCTGTGTATCTTTCTGCCTGAATATCATGCTGACGCTGTGTCAATTGTCTTTCAAACGGCTTACCTCTTTCTCACTGCTTGAAAAAGGAGGCTTACCTGTTGAAACACTTAGCCATGCCAATCAGAGAACCATGGTTATTCAATTAACACAAAGTTATTTTAATGTTTAATGCTGTAGAATAAAGGCTCCATTCACACTTGTTATTTCAAGTGTCTGGATAAAAGCCAGATGTAATTTTACACTTGGCCACTTATGTGTCTTTGTTGGGCAGATCACAAGTCTGATTGCCTCTAATGTTCTTTTACTGTGCTAAATACAAAGCTGTGTAGGCCTTACTCCAATCCAGAGGGTGATGGAAATGCACCCGGATCTGTTTGCTACATAGAACGCTAACATGCTTTTAAGCCTTCTGTATGATTGCAAATGTATCTGTTGCTTTAATATAATAAGTCAAAAGATGACCAATTTCAGCGTCACTTTGGCTATGTGGCAACGTCATGTGGCTACATGGAGGGATGGATGCATTTATACCTTTTCAACATTTCTTCTACTCAACATCACCTTTTTTTCCGAGGTGTTTTGAGCAATCTGTTGGCAATATGTATCATGCTTCTTGGTTGCATTCACGCTTGGCTTTTGATGCCATGTGACCAATCTGCCCCAGAATGCATAAATTGGCAAAGTGTAAATTAGGTAAATGGAATAGACTCCATTCTATTCCATTTTAGAGACGAGCTGTCTTTTGAGTGTAAACCCCACACTCAATACAGAATTAGCCAAAAATAGTGCTGTGCCATTTTGAAACCTCACAAAGTTTGTGGGCCTGAATAGGAACGCCCTCTAAACAGCAAGCTACCACAACAAGTTGAATGTTTGTGCAAGCCCTTAGGAGGCTGCAGGCCTTTGCAGTTCTAGGTCAAGGTGATCACTCCTGCTGATCCATCTGATGGAAGGTTTGAATCACTAGCCACCTGTGTGAAGGATCCGTCATGCTGTGAGGCAGCATTATAGATGGATCACCTTCAGACTTCTGATGAAGACGCATAGGCTTTCTTTTCGAGGAGTGATGCTTGAAATGAATACACGAGAAGAGAACCATTTCTGCCCCTCCTTCAATATATCCTTTCCCCAAATACAAAATGGAAATTTGCGAAATGGAAGGAGCTGCTGGTTCTGGAAGGAGTTTTTTTTTTTTTTTTTTTTTTTTTCTGTTAATAATATCATAAATGCTCTGCAATATAGAAACGTAAGAGTTCTCTGGATAATATCAGTAGTATAGGTTTATGCTAATTGCTTTTTTTTGGCTGCTACAGCATACATATCTGATCTGTGAATCACCTCCTGCGTTCTCATTTGAGAAAAGGAGACACTTAGATATTATATTTTTTGGTTTCATGATTGCGCCCCCTAGATTTACATTAATTTGACAAAATACCATTAGGTATTAGTCTACATAAGTGGAGACCTTATTTCGATACAGCCAATCAAATCTTGCATGAAGCAGTAACATTAGTGTTATTAATTTACAAACCCGTCTTGTTCTGCACCTTAGCTTGTCGAACGAGCCACCAAACATTCACTGCGGAAAAGTGCACTGCTCCGGCTATATAGCTAATTAGCTAATTAGCTGCGGCACATTAAACATATGCTGCGCCGCATTTGAACTTTGCTGCAAATGTAATTTGCAAATGTTTCTTCGGAGTTGTAGTTCACTTTTCTCCTTATGTTTTATCTGCCTGGGCTTGTACCTTTCGACTTTTTAATCCTACAGTAGGACTAGACGCTTCTTGACCCAGTTGCTCACCTTTTGGATGCCCGTCCAAGCCCTTGAATTGCTCCTGCCAATCCTCTTGCGTTGTCTTTACAGAAAACGAATAGGACTTTTACTTCTGGGACCCTGGCAGCTCCTCCCATTTCGCACATGCGTCGCGGGACATGGCTGAATGACTGATAGTATATAAACTCTGAATGATCCTCATCCCCCCCCTTTGGAAACCTCAAACCATAGTATAAGCTGTAGTTTTTCCCCATCCTCTGTCTCCATGTTTGCAGGTGACCGGTTGAGTGGCATACTGAATTCCATTCAGTCTGGGCCCCTCCTCTCAGCAGCTCCCTCCTCCTCCGTATTTGAGCAAGCCACGCAACCTCCTCCCTCCTCCTCCTCCTCCTCCTCCTCCTCCTCCTCCTCTCTTGTCCACAGCCCATTTGTGTTTGGACAATCCCCCTCCCAACTGTCTCAGCCACAACCACAGCTTCTGAGTAAGTCTGTCCTGCTTTCTGACAGCACTTGCTTGCACAGGTGTTGATCCTTTTCCTCCCAGCTTTTAGTTTTCCTGATTTGTTCCTCATTCTATTTTATGTATTTTCTAGGGAGGGCAACAGCGATGTGTGACACACAATAGTGCAGTTATGTTCTACAGTGCAGAAATATCCCTAACAAGCCAACGTGTCTATTATTTAATGTTTAAATCTTGTTTATAAAAAAACAAATAAGGTGACACTGCCTTCATGCATTGACAGGTATTTTCACTTGTTTTTGAAAACAGATTTCAAACTTAAATACTGGATTAATGTTTGTTAAAAAGGATATTTTTGCCATTTGCTGAACTAATAGGCCAAGTTGCTTATTTTTCTGCTTGCTCTCTTATTAAGTCATCTTTTTCTTCTTTTACTCATCATTTGCTGCGCTGCTTTAATTTCCGATCTGCATCTTTCATCCTTGATTAACAACGTTTCATTTTCTGCTTCAACCAGCCCAGGGCTTCACTGCAAATGTAAACAACCATAGTCTTAATAGTTGTTTGTTTACAGTCTACAATAATCTCCTAAAACAGCAACAAAACAGCCAAGTTATAAAATACAGTATGTAATATTACATATAACCCGTACTAATATAGTAGCTTGTACTTTCAATGGATAATTCAAATACAAAATACCACAATTTAAATTAGATTATCTTAGAACAGGATCCAATATCTGTTTAACTTCTTCAGCCTGTGTAGCTCTCTTTCTCCCTGTCGGTCGTTTCTTTTGTATTGCTACTTTCTCTCTACTTTTGGTAATCTTTTTTTATTTATTTATTTATTTTTTAACCTGGTTGTCTATTTCTCACGGAGCCCGGGAGGTGTCTTGCAAAAACATTGTGCATAAATTAATAAATTGTGCTCTTAATTTAGCATACAGGTATTATGCCCTTATCACCTTCATGCCCTCAGTCTTGTGGTGCATGTACCCTTCACACTCATTATGGATCACTTCAATGGATTTACAGTTTTAATTTGATCTTGGAGATATGTGGAAAAACGTAGGAACTTGGCTTTTAAACCTATTTTGCAGGATAACTGACTCTTTTGCTGTAAAAACTTGATCTACTGAGGATCTTCATAGAAACTCATCTTCAACGTTGTGTAGCACTTCGTACATGTTTTCTTTGTAGTCTTCTTTAAACTTCCAACTGACCGAATGCTGAAAAAAGGGCTATATATATATATATATATATATATATATATATATATATATATATATATATTAAATTGAGAGCACAAATTACTAAATTATGTGCACAGCATAGTTATTTTTTTTCCATGACACCTCCAGGGCTCTGTGATTTCTCTTTTCCTCTTCTATAAGTGTTTCTCTCCTCATGTTTCTCTACTTATCTGTTGTCACTTTAACTTGTCCTTTTGCCTCTTTCTATTTCACCTTCTCGACTTGACCCCATTGCCTCTTTGTGCTTTCTTTCTTTCTCTCTGTGGTGGCCCCCTTGCGTTCCATGCCTTGTTTGTTTACCTGCTCCACTGTTTTCCGCTGTAGATGGTTCATCACGCCGCCTTGCTTCTCGCGAGCGTGTGCACAAAAGCAATGTGTCCGTGGCTGGGCATGGTACTGCTCTCTCATCTCTCGCTCTAAGGCAAAAGGGTGGGTAATCACAGCATGCATGCTTCCCTCAGACTGAACAGAGGGTGGGTAGGAACCCAAGAAAAAACGGACTGTTTGTCTGTTAGCGTGTGAAAAAGATTTTGGGCATCTTGTTTGAGTGCCAACCTTAACATCTGTGGCCCTAAAGTAGGACGTGGCCAAACACACTATTTTAATTAAGAGGAAAAACTGAAGGTGCATAATAATCACATATGAGTTTTCATTTAAAGTTCTGTTTAAAAATAGGTGGACCTTTCTAAATTCAGTTGACTCTGATGTTTGTGGTCACTAGACTAATGGATATAAAGTTTCCACTAATGCTAGATCTGTATTAGTATGAGAGGTCCCAGAACTGGGCTGGAATTCATCTTTCATCAGTTCTTCCATGGTCCACTAGTTATCTTCATCAATATCAGAGTTTGTCTGGTACAGTAATAGACAGACAACGCTGTGAGAGAAACACCCATCTATTAAAGTAGAACATGTATCACTCATTGTTGTCATGTGTTTTACAAGGTATAACATCTTCCACTTTCTGGACTTACATTGTCTGTCTTTCGGCCCTTCATTGCATTCTCCCTTATATTTTCAACATTACATTTTTTTTTCCACTCAGGTTTTGAGTGTTATGCTTAGAGTTAAATGGTTACACTCTTACCAATGATTAAGTCCTTTTTTCTGGTGTAACTATGTTTTGAATAATTAATGTTTAGGTGAGCGAGGGAACCTGATGCCTGGTGCACGGCCCGTGTCCCCAGCCTCCAAACACCGTCAGGAGAATCGCTCGCCCAAACAGGAGAGTCGGGGAAGCCGCTCATTCGAACAGAACAGGAGCAAGACAGGGGAGGGTGGACTCTCAGCCAGCGAAGCCCTCATCCTGCGGTCAGACACAGCAAAACTGAGGTCTGACTCTCACAGCCGCTCCCACTCGCCCAATCACAACACTCTGCAGGCCCTAAAGGCTGATGGTAGAACCCCGGGACTTCGGGCGGAGTCCCCAAACCCTGGCTCTCGCTCCTCCTCTCCAAAACAAAAAGGCGTATCCTCTTCAGGCCGGTCTAGTCCCTCCAGCACCTCGTCTCAGCACTCCTCTTCTGCCCACCATGACAAGAACCTTCCACCTAAAGTTAGCCCTTCCTCCAAAGCCCAGTTGGACCCCCCCAGAGAGAGGTCCAAATCCGATTCATACACTCTGGACCCAGACACACTTAGAAAGAAGAAGGTTCCCCTTACAGAGCCACTTAGAGGCAGGTCTACCTCTCCCAAACCTAAACTGTCTCCTAAAGATCCAAATCAAGGAGTGATCAGTAATGCAGAGAACCGTGTTCCTTCTCCACATGTGACCCAGGAGAACCTCCACAGTGAAGTGGTGGAGGTGTGCACCTCTAGTGCTCTCCTGTCCGAGGATGGCAATGATGAGAACGCGGAGGCTCATAATGCTGAAGACGGATCATGCAAGGTGCACTTTAGCATTGGCAAAGCCCCTGTCAAAGAGGAACTAGAGAGCCGCGCTTCACCCAAAGTCAGTCGCAAAAGCTCCAGTCGACACACGCGCCCTAAGAAGGACAAATCAGGGCCTCTGTTTAAAGGTGAGAGTATATCAAGGGCCACAGAGCCTGCCAAACAGGCCATGTCACCTTCTGTGGCTGAATGTGCACGAGCAGTCTTCGCAGCATTCCTGTGGCATGAAGGTATTGTCCACGACGCCATGGCCTGCTCCTCCTTCCTCAAGTTCAACCCAGATTTAACCAAAGAGCACGCCCCCATCCGCAGCTCCCTGGGAGGACAGGGTGCTGAGGAGAAGGAGAGCAAGTTAAAGAACCGCCACTCCTTGGAGATTTCCTCTGCACTGAACATGTTTAATATTGCTCCACATGGCCCGGACATCTCTAAAATGGGAAGCATCAACAAAAATAAGGTGCTGTCCATGCTGAAAGAGCCTCCACTGCCAGAGAAGTGTGAGGAGGGGAAAGGAGAGGCCACTTCCTATGAGATGACTTCTCATCCCACTATGAGGGCAAAGTCAATCTTACCATTAACGTTACAACATCTGGTGGCATTCTGGGAGGACATTTCTATGGCCACCATTAAGGCAGCCACTCAGAACATGATCTTCCCCAGCCCGGGGTCCAGTGCCATCCTGAAAAGGAAGGAACATGAGAAAGATGGTAAAAAGGCAAAGAAGGAGAAGAAGAAGAGGGAAAAGGCAGATGTGCGTCCAAGAGGGAATCTGTTTGGAGAGATGGCACAGCTCGCCATGGGTGGACCGGAGAAAGACACCATCTGTGAGCTGTGCGGGGAATCTCACCCTTACCCTGTCACCTACCATATGAGACAGGCTCACCCAGGTAGGAATTCATAAAGTTCTGGTTAGAAGCTTTGTAATTTTAAATAAGGGTACTGTATTTTACTGGGTAATGTACTCTGTGCATATTAAACGTCCCTACTTGGTATTTCTGTGGCAGGTTGTGGCCGCTATGCAGGAGGCCAAGGCTACAACAGCATTGGCCACTTCTGTGGTGGTTGGGCTGGAAACTGTGGAGATGGAGGCATAGGAGGCAGCACCTGGTACCTGGTGTGTGATCGCTGTCGGGAAAAATACCTGAGAGAGAAACAGACTGCCGCCAGAGAAAAGGTAGCCTACTTTCGCAAGGCTTCAGTGCTTAAATGTGTCTCCATCTTTTACTGAAGCCACATCAGCTTCTTACATGATACTGACTTTTTAGACTTGAATAAAAACTAATCTGCTATTCTTTCTGCTGTTTTTTTTTTTTACCAGGTGAAACAATCCAGGAAGAAACCCCTGCAGGTGAAGACTCCAAGGGCGCTGCCCACTATGGAGGCCCACCAGGTGATTCGGGCAAACGCTTTGTTCCTGCTGTCTCTCAGCAGTGCTGCCGAGCCCAGCATGCTTTGCCACCACCCTCCCCGGCCCCTGCACTCCCAGCTGCTTCCCAGCCTCAAGGAGGGCGTGTCCGACGAACTCCCCAATAAAATTGGCTGCCTCTACCTTCAGACACTAGCTAGGTAAGTGACTAATAGTTTTTTTTATATATAGATAAGAAAACCCTACAGTAACGTGTTTGCATAATGATTTGAGTCTCTCTCACTCTGCTCTCATCCCTCAGGCAACACACTGAGAACTTTGGGTCCTACCAAGACGATAACCTTTTCCAAGATGAGATGAGGTATTTGCGCTCAACATCTGTTCCTGCACCTTACATTTCAGTCACCCCTGATGCCTGTCCCAATGTGTTTGAGGAACCAGAGAACAACATGAAGTCAATGCCCCCCAGGTAACGCATCTTAGTACAATGTTTTTCTTACACTTATTAGCATGTTTACAAAATGAGTTATTATTACAGACTTTATTCATATAGCGTCGTCTACTGTTTATGCATGACATATACATACATGAATACTATATGCATGATAATGAAGTCATGGCAGATAAGGTTGCTGTTACTTTTTGAGAGATTGAAGTTTTTTTTCCCCATGTTCAGAGCAGACCAGCAGGTAATGCCATTGTCATTGCAGATATACACCGTACAAATAGGTAGTTCTGTGACTCCCACTCTTTTCCCTGCACTCTACTGAACATAGTTTGACAGCAGGCGTCTTGTTCAGAATGTGGCCTTAATTATGCCTCCTTATCATATACAATGACCAGCCTCATCGTTTACAGTACAAAAGAGCCTGGCTGCTCCATTCTCTGGTTAATTTTTATTGAGCAGTGAAAACTGTGATATGAAATTAGCCTTTCTAAGTGGTCAACAATATCTCCTTTGCTCCTTTTAGTGCTGTATTTAAACTCCGAAGGGTTAATGTCTTAATGATCTTTGTGTTATAGGCTTAACTGTGTCTGTTTCTGTCTTTTATATGCTCTCTTTTAGTCTTGAGACCAGTCCAATCACAGACAGCGATACGGCTAAGCGTACAGTGTTTCAGAGGTCTTACTCAGTCGTAGCATCCGAGTATGACAAGCAACACTCACCTTCTCCAGCCCGGGTCAAAGCCGTGCCCCGACGCAGGGTCCATAGTGGTGATGCAGGTAATCACACGTGATCGTTGGAGAAGTCATACTTAAGGATTAGTGAGCTCCATCATCATCTGTAACATCAACCTGCTCTGTTCCCCATACAGAGGTGGGATCTTCCCTGTTACGGCACCCGTCTCCTGAGCTATCCAGGCTAATCTCGGCCCATGGCTGCCTCAGTAAGGGGGAGAGGAACTTCCAGTGGCCAGTTCTGGCTTTTGTTATTCAGCACCATGACCTGGAGGGCCTGGAAGTGGCCATGAGGCATGCACTGAGAAAGTCTGCCTGCAGGGTGTTTGCCATGGAGGTACAGGCTGCAATATCTCTCTGAATCTCAGAGCTAAGCCTCGCTTTAATTGTTGCTATTTATCCAGCAGTGACTCAGGGTCATAGGCAATTAGTTGGCTGGATATTGTTAGTTAATCAATTAGATTTGTATGCTTAATTAGCTCATAGAGTTGGTGGACTAGTTTGTACATCGTAAGAAGACTAATTGGTATTGTTTCCTCTTGGTGTCCCTGTCAGGCATTCAACTGGCTGCTGTGCAATGTGATCCAAACCACCTCCCTGCACGACATCCTTTGGCATTTTGTAGCATCTCTCACCCCATCACCCTTTGAACCTGAAGATGAGGAAGATGATGAGAACAAGGGGAACAAAGAAAACATAGAACAGGTAATGAGTGGTTAAACGTCAAAAACAGCAAAAAGCTAACAGCAGTACTTTTGATTTGTTTTTGCTGTGATCTGTGAACATCTCTACTCTGTGTCCTATAGGAGAGAGACCTTGGCGTCTGTGAACACCCTCTGTCAGACATTGTTATTGCTGGGGAGGCAGCTCATCCTCTTCCCCACACCTTCCACCGCCTCCTTCAGACCATCTCTGACCTCATGATGTCACTTCCTAGTGGCAGCTCACTTCAGCAGATGGCGCTTAGGTACAGTTTCTATATGATTAAAAAATGATAACAGCCAACATTTCTAGATGAATTGATTTCAAATTACACTACGGTATTTCAAGTTCCAAGATTTCTGCTTTTTTTTGTAATTTTAGGGAATAGGTTTGACATTTTGTACTAAATGTAACTGCCGTAGAGGTAAGAGAGGAGATGACCTGGTTATAACTAATATTGGTTTTTCCTTCAGGTGCTGGAGTCTCAAGTTCAAGCAGTCTGACCATCAGTTCCTCCACCAGAGCAACGTTTTCCATCACATCAACAATATTTTGTCCAAGTCAGATGATGGAGACAGCGAGGAGAGCTTCAACATCAGCGTGCAGTCAGGCTATGAAGCAATGAGCCAGGCAAGAAACCAACCACTTACTAACTTAACCATCAGATTGGTCTTCTGTTCGTCAACACAGATTAAACCAACAGTAAGAGTCTTATTGTTTGTTATGCATCTGTGTTTAAAACATCCACTAACCTTGCTGTGTGTGATAATAGGATCTCTGCCTGGTGACCTGTCTGAAGGATCTGACTAGTGTAGTAGACATCAAGACGTCCAGTCGTCCTGCCATGATTGGGAGCCTAACAGATGGCTCCACAGAGACCTTCTGGGAATCTGGAGATGAGGACAAGAACAAAACCAAGAGCATCAGCATCAGTTGTGTGAAAGGCATAAACGCCACCAATGTGACTGTTCATGTGGACAACTCCAGAGACATCGGGGTAAGGGGGAAACTGCAGCATTGCTATTTTACAAATGCAAAGTTAGGACCAAGGTGGAATTCATGACAATATATTTATAAAGCTTGAATTTTCCCCTGTCATATCCACAGAACAAAGTCACATCAGTTACATTCCTATGTGGGAAAGCAATAGAGGACCTCTGCAGAATCAAACAGGTATGGTCAGTTTCTTTGGTAGTAATGTGGGAATACAGTGTAACCAGTATGTGCTTTATAGGAATTCTGTTAAATGTTGAGTCTGAACATCTGTGGTGTGTTATATAAAGCTGTAGATTACTTCCCTTGTCTCCTCTTTAAATCACAATGACTCCTTTTTTTTAAAAGTGCAGAAACAATAAAGTATGAAATTAGTGGGTTGTTCTTATAGGTACACTTTGGTTGATCTAGCATTACATTAGACTACA
The DNA here is from genome assembly GCF_004354835.1 of Perca flavescens. Classification (NCBI taxonomy): domain Eukaryota; kingdom Metazoa; phylum Chordata; class Actinopteri; order Perciformes; family Percidae; genus Perca; species Perca flavescens. Next base: position 15,441,337 of record NC_041341.1, on the reverse strand, counting down.
GATGTACATGCACATGTGCCAATACACTGTAAACATCCCCATGCCTTTGCATCACAGGTTGACCTTGACTCGCGTCACATGGGCTGGGTGACAAGTGAGCTTCCTGGAGGGGATCATCATGTGATCAAGGTGGAACTGAAAGGTCCGGAGAACACACTGAGGGTGCGCCAGGTGAAGGTTCTCGGTTGGAAAGAGGGCGAGAGCATCAAGATTTTAGGACAGATCTCCGCAAGCATGGCCCAGCAAAAGAACTGTGAGGCTGAGACTCTCCGAGTTTTTCGCCTCATCACCTCACAGGTCTGTCTAAATTCTTCATCCACATGCCTTTTATAAATCACCTGACAAGTATCTGGACTCTCTTGGAAACTTTACTGTTTACTTTGTTGTGTACATTTAGGTCTTTGGAAAACTTATCTGTGGAGATGCAGAGCCCACTCCAGAGCAAGAGGAGAAAAACCTTCTTTCATCACCCGAGGGAGAAGACAAGGTCTGCACTGTGACAATTTACCTGTACTGTTTAACTCACTGAAATATTTATTGACCTTCAACCTGACGTTTTAAACTTTTTTTACATTTTTATAAATAGGTAACATCTGATGCAGACCTTAAAGAGCACATGGTGGGAATCATTTTCAGCAGGAGCAAACTTACCAACCTCCAGAAACAGGTAAATAGTCAGTTCTTCAAACCATTCAACAGGATGAGTTATTATAATCTCAGCCCTCTTACTTAATGTGTGTTTTCATTCCCAGGTGTGTGCGCACATTGTCCAGGCCATCCGTATGGAGGCCACGCGTGTAAGGGAGGAGTGGGAGCATGCCATCTCCAGCAAAGAGAATGCAAACTCTCAGCCCAGTGACGATGACGCTTCCTCAGACGCCTACTGCTTTGAGCTCCTGTCCATGGTCCTGGCTCTGAGTGGCTCCAACGTTGGCCGCCAGTATCTAGCTCAGCAACTAACACTCATGCAAGACCTCTTTTCTCTGCTTCACACGGCTTCCCCAAGAGTACAGAGACAGGTGGGCGAGTGTACACACATATAACTAGAGGTTTAGTCATGTGTAACAGTTTCTCAACAAAATGCCTTGTGTGTATCCTGGAGGTCTAACAAACACGTTGAGTGCAATTCCTTCATTGTAAAACATTTGCAAAGCAGATTTTTTTTTTCTTAAAGCATGGATTGTTTGAAAGCTGAAGTCTCCTTCTGTCCTGCATTTCCTGGCCTATTGCTATGTGTCTTACTACATTACTCCAAGACGTGGTTTAGAGTTAGTGTTCAGTTAAGGTGTAACGCATACTTTCAAATAATGTGTTTTATAAGCATTTCTTCTGTGTGTACATGTTAAAGTAAATACCTTGCGACATTATGCAAATTATGTTCTTGTTTGCCATCTGATCTTACTTCATTTCAGGTCACATCATTGCTTAGACGCGTCCTTCCCGAGGTTACGCCAGTGCGACTTGCCAGCATCATTGGGGTGAAGGCTCTGCCACCAGCGGACATCAGTGACATCATCCACTCCACAGAAAAGGGTGACTGGAACAAGCTCTGCATCCTCGACATGTTCCTGGGCTGCATCGCAAAAGCCCTCACTGTGCAGCTGAAAGCCAAAGGCACCACCATCTCTGGCACAGCCGGCATGGCTGCAGGCAAAGGAGTCACCACTGTCACGCTGCCTATGATCTTCAACTCCAGGTAAGTTATTTTCTGCTAGGCCTAATACAAATTTGGAGATGTTATTATAGGAGACTTTAAACAACTCAAATCTAATTAGATACCGTTTGTGGCAAATGGCAGTATTTTCATACTTACCCCTTTCTGTCATGCTCAGCTACATCCGCAGAGGGGAGAGCCACTGGTGGATGAAAGGCTCAACTCCTCCCCAGATAGCAGAGATCATCATAAAGCTGGTTAAAGACATGGCAGCTGTAAGTTTTCATTGTTTAAATCTGCAAATCGTTCCTCTTAACTCTCTGCAAGTTGAAAAACTCATGAGCAGCACAACTCATTTCACATACGTGAAGAAGGTTCGGGAGACTTTGATGAATTATACAGCAGCATTTAATGAATTCCCAATTGAGGAGAATTTAGGATTACACAAAGATATTGCGGGCGCCCACATATCTCAGCACAGACTAAATGTGTTGTGTGTTTACTTTCTCTATGGCCTTGGCAGGGTGAGCAGTAGTGTCTTATCATACAGCTGCTGTGTTCCTATCTTACATGGAGACACTGAGTTGAACTGCTCCTCTGCCTGGAAAGGTTGTGAGGTTATGTTGGTCACTGACCTAAATGAGACCTGGGGTACCACCGTCTCCACTTACATAGCATGAGTTCATAAGCTACGCGAGCCTAATTTGATGTTGAACCATATTCACCATCTTTGTTATAAATATCATGTTTTCTTGTATTCTATTGCACTTGGAAAAGTACCTCCTAAGACAGTAATTTGCTGTTTTTAGGGTCACCTTTCAGATGGTTGGTCCAGAGTCACCAAAAATGCAATTGCTGAGACCATCATAGCCCTGACCAAAATGGAGGAGGAGCATCGGTCTCCTGTACGCTGTATCGCCACCACAAGGGTATGTATTCATATGTCATCATATGCAAAGCATGTATCTATGTTTACAAATACTGGGTATTAGTTATTCATATATCATATCCTGTTCTGTCTCATAGTTGTGGCTGGCCTTAGCTTCTCTGTGTGTGCTGGACCAGGACCATGTCGACAGGCTGTCCTCTGGTCGCTGGATGGGCAAAGATGGACAGCAGAAGCAGATGGTGAGAACGATGTAAAAGGCCAAGAGCTACACTGTGTGAAAATAATTGACAGTAACAAATTGACTTACTCCTCCTTTCATCCACAGCCCATGTGTGACAATCATGATGACGGTGAGACAGCAGCCATCATCCTGTGTAACGTGTGCGGCAACCTCTGCACCGACTGTGACCGCTTCCTCCACCTGCACCGACGCACGCGCTCTCATCAGAGACAGGTTAGTGTTGGTCGTTAGCATGATGTTTGTTCCAGGAGTGTAAACCGCTGATTAGTTGGATAATATGAAACAATCTATATAAGGATTATGGAGCAGAATGCGCAGGTGTTTAATCCTGTATTCATGGCTGCTTTCAGGTGTTCAAGGAGGAAGAGGAGGCCATAAAAGTGGATCTTCATGAAGGCTGTGGGAGGACCAAGCTCTTCTGGCTCATGGCTCTGGCCGACTCCAAGACTATGAAGGCTATGGTGGAGTTCAGAGAGCACACAGGTAAAATAGCAACAGAGCATACCTCTGTGCTTCTTTTGAAGCTTCTTGCTGCAAATTTGTAATTGATAGAAATGCTCAAATTGTGTAATTTTGCAGGTAAACCAGCTTCCAGCAGCTCAGATGCCTGCAGGTTCTGTGGTACGAGGAATGGCACCGAGCTTTCTGCAGTGGGCAGTGTCTGCTCAGACCCAGACTGCCAGGTACTGAACATCAACTGTTAACTAGACAACTTAACCATTTGTTATCTAGTCTGTCTTGTAATTTCTGGTCAGCTGTGTAGTCATCTGTTAAAACTGTAACCACCTGGTTCCTTTTTGTTTTGATAGAGAAGTTAAAGCTCTAAAACTACTACAGTGTAACATACAGTATACACATTTATACAAAAACAATAAAAGCAGTATTTTTAAAAAAAAGAAACAAAAAAGCCTAAATTATGATGTTATTTTAACCAACATCTATCTATCCATTCTATAAAAACAGGTTTCTCTTGAGAATGAGACTCTGTGTCTCAATGAGATTACCCGTATAAATAAAGGTGCCTTTTTCTTTGTTCCTTGTATGCAATTGTATTAAATAATATAATTTATATTAATTAAGTGTACATATTTTTTATCAAAATAGAGAAATAACCTAAACCAGTTTTGCTGAAACACCATACCTAATTCAAAATACAGATCCTATTCCCGAACCTAAAGATTTTGGTGTTAAGTGACTAGATTCTAATTCCTGAGGAGAAGAATTTGAGGTTTTGCTGAGAGGAAACATTGTAAAATATAGTTTAATCCTTGAGAAGATGAGTATGGATTCATGCACAGTCTGAGGGAGCTGATGCATCCCCTCCTTTGAGGCCCTAAACTTCCTTGATTACCTCAAAAAGAATGGTCTGTGATGAGTCTTACAAATAATGGATGAGGCGTTGTCCACCCACTTCAGAGAGAACCAACTTACACACAAGACGCCTATTAAGCAATGTACAGTATGTAGTAAATTGTATATTTTCTAAGTACTGTAGTTGCTAAGCCTCACCAGTTTCTCTTGATTTTGTCTCCCTCAGGAGTACGCTAAACTGGCCTGCAGTAAAACTCATCCTTGTGGACACCCCTGTGGAGGAGTCAAGAATGAGGAAGCCTGCCTTCCCTGTCTGCATGGCTGTGACAAGAACACTGGCTGTCTGAAACAGGATGCAGACGACATGTGTATGATCTGCTTCACAGAGGCCCTCTCTGCTGCTCCTGCAGTACAGGTAGCTCTAAATAGAAGTGCCCATTAGGCGGAAGAGTTTCACTTCAATTTATTTTCTCATTTAATGTTTTACTTTTTGTTCTGTTATCAGCTGGACTGCACTCACGTGTTCCACCTTCAGTGTACTCGTCGTGTTCTGGAAAATCGCTGGCTCGGACCCCGAATCACGTTTGGGTTCATGTTGTGTCCCATCTGCAAGGTGAGGAGTTACCTGAAAGATTAACTCGGCAACAAAGAGGTTGCAAACTTTTTTCACCACACCTTGAAGTTGATTCAGCTCAGTTTGCTTAAATTTGTTTGTTGAGCAAGCTGAGTCTGATTGCTTTGTTCACTGTCATAGTTTACATAGAAATGCCATTGACACATACAGTAAACTCAACAGAACTACCTTTTAATAAAATGGGCTGGTTTGTTTCATTGTTTGCCTCCAGAACAAAATCAATCACTTGGTGATCAAGGACCTGCTGGACCCCATTAAGGAGCTCTATGAGGACGTGAGGAGAAAGGCTCTGATGAGGCTGGAGTATGAGGGTCTACATAAGAGCGAGGCTATAACGACACCAGGAGCACGTTTCCACAACGACCCTGCAGGCTTTGCCATGAACAGATACGCATACTATGTCTGCTACAAGTGCAAGAAGGTACAAGTGCAAGAACTTAACGTCATTTTTAATTTAAATGTTGTTTAGGGCTTGAAAATTGATGTTTGCCCTTATTTCCAGGCGTATTTTGGTGGAGAGGCTCGCTGCGATGCGGAGGCCGGACAGGGAGATGACTATGATCCCAGTGAGCTGATCTGTGGAGCATGCTCAGATGTCTCCCGGGCTCAGGTGGGTAAATGATGCCGGGGAGCATCCTGGCTTTACTATAGCCAATTTAAAATAATAGTTTGACATTTGGGACATACGATAATTCTATTTCTTGCCAAGAGTTACAGTAGATGAGAAAATTGATACCACTCTTATTTCTGAGACGGTTATCAATCTTTGTATCTCACTTTCTGCAAAAAGGCGAATAAGCAAATTTCCAAAAATGTGTGACTGTTCCTTTTTCAAAATGCTTTATGCTTATGTGTACTCGTCCCCTGATGATTCTTGTTGACTTGTCACTAGATGTGCTCCAAGCATGGCACAGACTTTCTGGAGTATAAATGCCGGTACTGCTGCTCGGTGGCCGTTTTCTTCTGCTTTGGCACCACCCACTTCTGCAACGCCTGCCATGATGACTTCCAGAGGATGACCAGTGTCCCCAAGGAAGAACTGCCCCATTGTCCTGCAGGTGCTTAACGATTTTATTGACAACACTCTTTTGGAAAATGTTAAATTATTTAGACAACAAACACCAGACAGAAATAACTATAAGAAAAACCATGTGAGATGTCACCCTTGTCTTTTCTATCACAGGTCCCAAAGGCAAGCAGTTGGAAGGTACTGAGTGCCCTTTGCATGTGGTTCACCCACCAACGGGGGAGGAGTTCGCCCTGGGCTGTGGGGTGTGCAGAAATGCTCACACCTTCTAAACAAGACTATTACTAAAAACCAGTTTGTCTACTGTGATTTCTGGCTGCTGCTGAAGCTCAGCCGTGAAGCTTGGCTCTTGCATTGTGAAGTCTCCTGGACATTGGACCAGGTTTCTGCTCTACACCAAGAGTCCTCAGGTCTGCTCTTCTACTAACATCAGTATCCGGGCTCTGCTACAACACAAGCTAGGGGCTCCTTCAGATTCTGAGTAACCTGAATGAAAAAAAAAGAACAATAGAATTTTAAAAAAGAAGAAAAAAAGAAATATCTTGTGACGTGTTTGCATGCGGCCGTTGTATTCCCTCGGCTTCTATAGACGTTGCACACCTCCTGATCACTGAAGTGGAACAATACAAGATTAAACATTGAATATGAAATAAATTTGCTTAAAGGAAACTGTGGATCAGCGTGGGTTAAAAAAAAAAAGGAACAGGCCGTATTTCCAGCTTCCTAACTATAAATTTAAAATATTGTTGTATGTAAACTTTTTTCGTAATCTTGTACAGTATTCTCCACTGTCAAGTGCATCATGGGTTGACGGACAAAAAAAGAAGGTGGATAAGACTGTTAAGAATATTATGTTTGGGAGGAAAATAGTGTACGATTTATCTAATCTTGTATATAATGATACTATTCAAAATAGCTGTATTCCGAAGTTGCTACTCTTCACTTCAGTTTTGTTTGATATTCTGGGTTATGTTTTGAGCCAGAACTTTTAATGAAGTGCAATACTGGGTGTGCCTCCTATTTTGCAGCTGTTTAACCTATGGAATGTATGTCAATAAAGCCACTGTACATTTTTATACAGTAGACAGTCGTAAATCCCCCTCTTGTAAATGTCAGATCTCTTCTGTTGTCTGGAAATGAGAAGAAGAAGCTGGCGCCTGCAGTGAATGATGGTGGATATAAATCCTATTTGCAGCTCTGTCAACAAAAAAGTACCAAAATCCTACAGAAATACAAAAACAAACAAAACACCTCACAGAGAGACCGATTACAGCTGAATGATTTGAGGAGCCAGTCTTCACACCAAATAAAATTGTGCACCTGTAATGCTTTTCCCTAGTAGGAGGCAGGGGGATCGGGGGTCAGGGGAACAGAGTGTGGGAAAAAAAGCTGCTGTTATATAAAAAAGCTTAATACTTGTGAATCTGCTCTGTAATATCTGTGGTGGATGGAGTTGAATGGTAATAAACCAGGTTCTCTGTTTCGCAAAGTATATACTGTGTCATTAATGAGTGGTGACATTTCCATTAAATGACCTACAGTCACTGTTGGCCTTTGGTTGTTTTATATTAATGACATAACGGTGCAAAGTCTAGCTAGAGACTGGACTTAAATGTATCATCATATATACATATTTGTTTCTGTAACTGTTGTATAACTAAGCAGAGACTAGGAAAATACAAAGATTAATTACTCTACCCTTTATTTCGTAGTGCCAAACTGCAAAACTCATATAGTCAGGTCTCTTTGCATTTGCAAGTGGTAATATTTATTTGATTGTATTATTATTATTAATATCATTATTAATTATTATTGACAATCTGAAACTTTAAGCCTTAGCCTATATATATAAAATATATATACCAATAACAGATCACATAAATAAATGTTTTGACCAGAAAAATCAGCAGCTGGTTGTGTATCCGGGAAAAAGTAAGTCTCTTTCATTTTAGGAAAAACAAGACAAGATATGTGTGTATATTTTTTGACTATCGGGTGAGTCATCTCAAGAACAAAGACGATCTTTACCAACAGCCATTTTGCATTGCATTTCCCATGGTGCACCGCTGCTGTCACAACAACAACACTTCGCCATTTCAGGTTTAGGGGGGCCTAAACTCCCGCGAAGGATTTAGGTAAAACGAGCCTAGGTGCCACAGTGTCCGTTTTTTCATTGACAACATATCTTACATCCTCTCTATCGCCAAACGGCTTCGTTATTGTGGTCCGATGCATGTTATTTGGTTGGTGCGAATGAGCTTTTCCAGCGTGGGCCCGGGCTGAAGTGTCAAGTGTCTGTTGTCGGATTTTCCTGCTAACAGCTAGCTAGCTAGTAAGCTAGCTGGGTGTAAACAAAAAGGTAACGTTATAATGGCTGGCGAAGCTTGCTAGCTAGCTGTGTTGTAGTTAAATAACTCACTATGAAATGAGCTGTACGTCATTCTATTAAAAAGTATGAAGTATAATATTTGATCCGATAATTGGTGCATTTAGGCAAGTTGCACAATATTTAATACTTCGTTAAGTGTTTTGCCTTGCATATAATATCAACATATTGACGGCTAACGTTACTTGCTTAAGCATGGCCTCCGGCTTAGGGCTCAACATATATTCTACAGACACTTCTGTGTCTCTGTACATATTAGTATATTGTCATACACTTGATACAGTAGTATAATATATTAAGAAAGTGAGCATTCATCATCATACATTCAAATTTACAAGTGAAAGCACACATCTAGATTATTAGGCTAGCCATATAATAAAATCAAATGTAGTGATTTGAGGGAATTTAACCTTTTATAAAGATTTTATTTTATTTAACTCATATTTAACCAGGTAAGAGCCTTTAAGATCAATAAGCTCTTTTTACAAGTGTGACCTTGATGTTTTTAAATTTTAAATGCTCAGATCAAGGCCTTCCGGGATTTATAAAAACAATTGTTAACGACGAAGTAGCGTAGTCCACCAAAGAGTGGACATAAAGTCTGTGAAACCCATTGTAAACAAGACGTTTTAACTGGTGTAGTGCTAGATCTATCAAGGTTGGAATAAATCAAGCAATTCAAATTCACCCATAAGAGTTTGTGTGTCCATTGTGGGAATAGATTATTTGCAAATTCAGCAATATCCACATTGATTGTATAAATGTAGTGTACAGATGATTGGTGATTGGAACAGGCAACCCAAAACAAAGTGACTGTTTGGGTCTGCTTTCACATCAGTTGGGGGGGTTAACTGAATAGACATTAGTTATTAATCTATATATTTTTGCTGTGTAGCTAAACATGTCTTTGTTTTTCACTGCTGGACTATAACAAGCTTGTTACTTTCTTTTTGTTAGGATGAAGCGGATCAAAGGAGTAGAGGAGGGCAGCAACAGCTCCTCCAGTAAGAGCCCACCGGAGCCTTGCAAGAAGGTTCGGAAGCAGACGAGCGATGAGTTAGAGGCAGTGGTGGCCAGTGAGTCAACAGAGAGTGACTGGGCACGACTGCCTCAGGAGCTACTGCTACACATCTTTCAGTACCTTCCACTGCTGGATCGGGCTTATGCCTCTCAGGTGTGTCGCACGTGGAACCAGGCCTTCCACATGCCCGAGCTGTGGAGATGCTTTGAGTTTGAGCTTAACCAGCCAGCAAGCTCTTACCTAAAAGCCACACATCCAGACCTCATCAAGCAGATCATAAAGAGGCACTCCAACCACCTGCAGTATGTCAGCTTCAAGGTAAGGGTGGAAAAGCTGTTGTGTCTGTGTTGAAATATTGCTAGCACCGCCTGATTTAAAAACATGTAGTTTTTATGTTCCTGAAGTGACATTCACTTTGTTTGTACTTGCCAGGTTGACAGTAGTACAGAATCTGCAGAAGCAGCATGTGACATCCTTTCACAGTTGGTGAATTGCTCTCTGAAGACCTTGGGGCTCATCTCTACAGCCAGGCCCAGTTTCATGGAGGTTCCCAAGGTATATATCATCATACACAAAGGGTCAGGGTCAGATTTACAAGGAACTCTTGTCATTATAGTTAACCCTTTCTTTTCATTATAGGCTACATTGCTAATGCCATGGTGGTATCTTTAAAGCTGTGGCTGTTCGTGTTAGTAGTCGGTTATCAGGATAGTTTTTGCATTTTTTTTCTTCTTATCTGCGGAGGGGGCTGAAAAGCAGTGTCTGTTCTCATGCATGGCCAAGGACATAATTACTTTCAAGGCCTTAGAAGGACACAGTATCAAGTTATAAAGTTTGCCCTGTTGGTAGTTGTTTCCCCAAGCCTGAGGAAGCAGAGAGTAGTGCTACAGCAGGTCCACCCACACAATGGACACAAAACCTTTTTAGCAAAAATAAATAGTTTGCCTTTTGTATCCTAAATCTATTAACTTGGAAATGTTCTAAATTAATTAATGTTAGTATATTATTAACGATACTTTGTATTATTAGTGAATCTGAGTCACTTGGTTTTAAAATCCATGGTACTAAACTGCATGTTTCTGTGTGACTGACCACAAATTAAATTGAATATGCACAGTACATATGGGCCACCGTCAATCCAAATATAATTGATTCAAATAAGCCCCCCCAAGAGCTGAGACCTGCCACCTTGGTTGCTATTTTATAAAAGGTGCTGTCAAGCTCTGAACATATTATAATTCATTTTAATTATTTGTCCTTCCACAGTCTCATTTCATCTCAGCTCTGACTGTGGTGTTTGTCAACTCCAAATCGTTGTCTTCGCTGAAGATTGACGACACGCCGGTGGACGATCCGTCTCTGAAGGTGCTGGTGGCCAATAACAGCGACACCCTGAAACTGCTGAAGATGAGCAGCTGCCCTCACGTCTCCCCAGCAGGTATAGTGAGCGCAAATACTCCAGTCAACACTGCAGCCATGTCATGTTTTTGTTGGCTTGCTTTCTTTGTTTTGTATTGTTGTTGGATAATATTTTAAGCAGAATATTTTATAGCCATGTCTATGTTGCACTTTTAGTCATATGTTTTTGATTTCATTGTTGGAGTCAGGAGACTGTTTCCAGTCCAGTGGCTTATTTAAAGACTGTAATTTTCTTGTCTGCCTTTACACAGTATTTTTTTTTTTTTTTTTTGGTAGACTAGCAGACTTTGTATGATATATCATTAATGATCTGTATTCTGTTTCTCCCTGTTGCATACATTTTCCTGAAACTGTTTTTAATTGTCAGCTATGATAATGACTGGTCTGGCAAATGTGCTAGTCCTTTGTATTGCTTTGAGCAATATTTTTAACCCCCGTTAATTATTATGTTTTCAGAAAATTCTTTTTCCTTTTTAGAAAATGAACAACTAATAGGGCTGGGTATCGTTCAAAAACTTTTAATACCAGGACCGATACCAATATTGTGACTTTGATACCGTTCCTAAACGATACTCTTTTCGATACCAATTTTATAAAACAAAAAGAAATTACAACATTACATATTATGGCACAAATCTTTTTATTTATTTTTCAGCTCCTACTACTCGAGCCCCGTCTCTGTGTAACGTTGAGTTTTTCCTGCGTGTCTCTACGACGTGAAACGTTCTTGGTAGAAGCATGCTGCATGCTTATTGGCTCACTGACTCTGATCAGATTTACTCCTTAGGTATTGAAATTGGGTATTGAATGACGAGGCATTTTTCGATACTCAATACTTTAGAGGCAGTTCGGTCAGTGCCTAAAAAGTATTGAATTCGGTACACAGCCCTAAAAACTGAGTTGAATTAAAAAAAAAAATATATATATATATATATTCTGTTTGCAGGGATCCTGTGTGTGGCAGACCAGTGTCACGGCCTGAGAGAGCTAGCACTAAACTACCATCTATTGAGTGATGAACTCCTGCTGGCCCTCTCCTCTGAGAAACACGTCCACCTGGAACACTTGCGGATCGACGTGGTGAGTGAGAACCCTGGCCAGCATTTCCACACCATCAAGAAGAGCAGCTGGGACGCCATGGTGCGACACTCGCCCAAATTCAACCTGGTCATGTACTTCTTCCTTTATGAGGACGAGTTTGGCCCTTTCTTCAATGAGGAGGTCCCGGTCACGCACCTCTACTTTGGTCGCTCAGTCAGTAAGGAGGTCTTGGGCCGCGTTGGCCTCCACTGCCCTCGTCTGGTGGAGCTGGTGGTGTGCGCCAACGGCCTGCGTCCTCTGGACGAGGAGCTGATCCGCATCGCCAAGCACTGCACCCAGCTGTCGGCCATCGGCCTGGGCGAGTGCGAGGTTTCCTGCAGCGCATTTGTGGAGTTTGTCAAGATGTGTGGCCGGAGGCTTTCCCAGCTGTCCATCATGGAGGAGGTGCTGATTCCAGATCACAAATACTCCCTGGATGAGATCCACTGGGAGGTTTCTAAGCACCTGGGCCGGGTCTGGTTCCCAGACATGATGCCGACCTGGTAGAGTGAAGCCAAAGAGGCACACATACCGGTAATTTAAGTACGTCTAGTTTGTGGTGTGGAATATTCATGGCCTCCATGTTTGCAAAGAAAAGCCTTTTTTAAATGCTCGGCTGTAGTGAAATGTTTGCTGCTAACATGGAGAGCATGAACCTGCTGAACTCCTGTGTGGCGTCCAGGACAGGGATGTAATGTGGCGCCTGACTGCTACACAAAGTGATCATGTCATGCAAACACCACAACAATCTCTGCCTGATAGCTTCAAAGTAGACTGTAGAATCCTACTTTGCCTAGTCTGGAGACAGAACAAGCCTGCTTCTTCACATATTAAACACTCAGCACAGGTGGAAATATTTTACTAAATAAAACAATGTTTTTAAAACCGCAAATTGAGGTGTGTGTGTGTGTGTGTGTGTGTGTGTGTGTGTGTGTGTGTGTGTGTGTGTGTGTGTGTGTGTGTGTGTGTGTGTGTGTGTGTGTGTCATTGGGGACAATTAAGTGCACAATTGCATTGTAACACTATCACTTGGCCTACTTAAGTCCAGTCTGAGATATCAGCTCTGCATTCTAAAAGAATATGGCATCGGAGGTTTCCAAATGGCTGCGATGTTATTTGTACATAGTATGTGACAGAAAGTGTTCTGTAAGGGGTAGTCGAGGTGGAGGACTCACTTAATTATGCAGAAGAGTCATTGTGTCCTACACCTCCTTTTTAAACTAATTTATTGATAAAGAGCAGCGGTAGCGTTGACAACATCTTGCTTTTCCTTCTCGCCCAAGCTCGATCAAAAAAAAGCAAACACGATTGTTGAAAATGTTAAAAGTTGGCCAGGAGAGAAAGTGAAATGCGTATGGACTGTTAGGTCTCGATCTTTGTGACGTGAAGGTGTGCAGTGTCTATTGATACTTGTCATTTTATTTTCTCCAGATTATGCAGATTCTCTTTCTTTTCTGCATCCTGTATCAAATGGCTTGACAAATTGATTTCTCGGTTTCATTTTAAAGAAGGTTTCTGTACAGTCATAGATTTCCTAAGCACCTACCAAATGATAGCTAGGACAAAACAAGCCATTTTGCCCTGATGAATGCAAGGAAACAATCTTTATAATGTTCCAATTTGAGTTTATTTATTATTGGTTGGACCCAGATGTTAATGATTATGAACACTGTACTGGGCTTCTGTTGAATCTGATACAGAGGACAGTATATGAAGTAATAAAGCTATCATTGCTAATAAAAAAACAACCGAGAACTAGTTCTATGTAAATACAGATTATGTGTCTCAGGTGCATTTAATGAATATATTTCTATTAATAGGTTTCATTTGTATCTTCTATTAGCCTGTTCAAGCTCTAAACGTTAACATGTTGTGAATATCTGCCCTTCTATTAGCCCACGTTTGCTCTGTATCGTGTTACCACATCGTACATACAGGAGAGGAAGCAGTATTCATCTTGTCATTACAAACACTGTCTCTACAGATATCGCTAGCGCTCCTGTCCAAAACATCCATTCATTTCAGTCGAAAGAGATTTGGCAAGTCGGATGAGTGAAACTATTTTTTTTTTCCTTTAAGAAGGAAGTCGAATGCACCTGTATATAAAACGCTGTGTGTTTTATTATGAATAGAAATGTACCCATTTCTTTTATTTTGCCCTCTGTCGGGGTTTGGAGTTTCCTTAACCAACAGCTCGTGTCTTTTTATAAAGAATCAGAGTGCGAGTTATCCCTTATTAGATGGATCTTTTTCATACTGTAGAACATACACTAGAGGAGATAAGCTGTGTAATCTATTGATATGGATACTGCTTTTGTAATTTAATTTGTGATTTTTCCCTTATATAAAAGAAACCATCATTATAACCAGCAAGCCAACCAGCAGCAAGATTAGTTTTTTTTGACACTTCCACCTCTGTCACTATGATTTTGTTGCATGTCGGTGGTCCAAATGTTTTGTGTCCACTGCCGCAAGCTTTTCATCATTCATGAACACCGAGGAGAGATTTAAACAAGTAATTTATTCCAAAACAAAACCACCAAAACTGAAAGTTACACTTCAGTTAGTAAATCAACCCCTGCTGGAAAAAGGTTGCTCTACACCTGCTTGAATTTCAGGAAGAGAAAGTACTTTCTTTCCTTTCTCGCCACAGTCACCAGATCTGAATCCTACTTATCTTCATGATGAAAAAAAGGAAAATGTGAAAGTTAGTTTATCATCAGAATACACTTACTTTTAGATTATAAAAATCTGCAGAAATGGGTAGGTCACTCAGATAATAAGAAATTGCTAGCAAAGTCACAATCAAACCATTAAAAATGTTAATAGATCATTAGAAGATATATATATATATATATATATATATATATATATATATATATAATTTGACAAAAGATGTTTTCAAAAAAAAGTTATCTGTAGTGGACAAACATTTGGACAACACTGCATATTAATAGGATCTGTAGATAACCCAGATATTGTAGATAACCTCAGTTTATTACTAAAACTGAGACACGTGTTGCAGTAAGTGCAAACGTTTCTTAGTTTTATTGGATTGAACTAAGTCTATTGATTAGTATTGGTCTCTCTTATCACTGACATTAGATACCTGTGCTGATTGTCTGTGCTCTAGTGCATTAGCATCTCCATGGTACAGTAACATATCCTGATTTCTTTTTTTATTTCTAATGATTTGTGCAGTACATTTAAAGGGTTGCCGTGTCAGCAGCTTTAAAGTGACGGTTGTGTCTCGTAACCATTTTCCTGTTGTTTTTATTGGCTTTCATTGGGAATTTCAGTAGAGTAAACACGTTGCATTTAAATACAGATAAAATACAATCATTAAGATTAGTAATTGTTTTAACCTCATGTGTTCAGAGTCCTCCAGTAAGTTTTATTAGGGGTATAACTGGTGTTGACAATGCTGTCCTTTTAGTTTTGCTTCTGTTTGGCAAATGCTTTGTCTACTTTGCTTAACTGGTCACCTGTCTTGAAATTAAAATTGTTTTGGACATGTGATCTTATACCAGTAATAAAGATTTATGAATGTACTCTTTGCATCTGTCATTTTATTTTTTAAACCCTCTAGCCATTGCAATCGGTTAAATAAAATGCACAAGTAGGCCTCATGGTGAAAAAAAAAATATTGTTAAACAAGTGAAGATATTTAACAGTAAAAAGTGTGTGTATGTAAAAAAAAATAAGAGAAAATAAAATGCAGCACATAAATTTAGATTTACAATTATTAAAAGGTATTTTTAAGCTCTTACATTTGAAATGAAAGTAAAGTAAAAACAGCAACAATCTGTTAAAGTTAAATGATTAAAACAGATGTAAAACAGTCCTTGCCATGTTGGTGCTAATCACTTCCCGTGCTTTGCAATACTTTGTATTGATCAAGCATTTCAGAGTCTGCTAAGAAATGTGCTGAAAGTTTGACTTGAAATGGTCTCAGTGTATGATATGGGATGTACGGCACTTGTGAAAAATCTAGAGAAACTACAGATATAGTTTTCTTTCCTTTAGTTGCAGATACTTTTTTAGTATACTGTATGGAACAATTCATAAAATCATTATTTTTTTTTAAAAGCTCTATTGTGTCTAGGCTAAATATTCCCATGTCTTCCAGAACATGTGTAGTGTATTTACTGTGTAATATATAAGCACCTGCAAGGGGTTAGGAGGTATTTGAGAAAAAAATACTTATAACACAGATGATAAAGTTCCTCTCATTCCATCTCATACATATAAAGAATAACTTTGTACAGATGTTCTACTCTGAGACAGCTGACATAGTATGTATAGACCTGTATGGACCCTGATCACATCCCTGATAAACAGTACAGACAAGAGTAATCAATCAAGTATATGATTGACAGAAAATGTATCAAGCACTATTTTGTTCAAAACAGATAATCTCACCACAAGGTCCATTAAGTGGTTGTTTTGGAGCTTTTGATCATATAGCATGATCTTCATCAGTAGAGCGTTTGCTCAGTTGTCATGGAATTCTAGTCCATGTTTTTCTGAGCACTCAAAACGAGTTCTCGTAAATGTTGGCTCAAACTTTGAGGTTCAAATGCATCAATGCACCAACAAAGGCAGTGGAGAAGAAGAATGCAAGCTAACAAAATGGATGTAAACAATACACAATTTAAATATGTATAATTTGAAAAGGTAGCAAATGTTTTACAGAGGAAAAGCATTAACATGCCTCAAGGATTCTTGATAATCGATTAATTGTTTAAAGGTCCAGTGTGTAACGTGTTTAGTTGTTCATTATCAAAGTCTGTGTTGCCCGTTGACAAACTTGTCCTTTTTCATGAATATTTACCACCACCATCAATTCCAAGTATTCCTTTTGGCTTGAAATTTTACATTTGCATTTGCATGAACTGGGTTAGATGCTCCATATTCATGCGCCATCTTGAAATATGTTAGCCGGTAAGGGACATACAGGACATACTGCTGCACCTTTCGCGTTTTCGCTGTCACATGATAAAGTCACAGGTGCTGCTAATGCTGCTAATGGGTATCGTAGCTTCCCGGCCCCAGCAAGTTTGAAGAAGGAAACATGGAGGACCACACGTGATCAAAATCCAAATTTCAGGAACAGGAGTCTTCTTCTTCGCCCAGAAAAAAGAAAAAGGATATTGAAAAGAACAAGAGACCGGCGTCATCAGAAGAAAAGCGTGAAGGCTACCGTAGCTGTAATACGTACTTTGAACTGCGTGGCGCGAGAGAGTTGATTGCAAAATATGATCTCAACGCTAGATGGGAGAAATTCCTACACATTGGACCTTTAAGTCATTAAACATTCCTAAATGGCAAACATTAGCTGGTTTCAAATTCTTAAACATTAAAATATGCTTGTTTGTTCTTATTTGCCATGTGCTCAACAATAACAGTAGTGATCGTTGGCAATGAAAATCTTAATCTTAACAGATTAACCATTAATCAAAAATGATTTGCAGCCCTTAATGAAAACACTAGTAACAGTTTTATGTTAAGGCAAAGGCACCTCTTCATATGTAATCTGTACATACGGAGGCTTCATTGGCAGATGCCAGTACTCAAAGTTGTAGTAGAGGTAGAAACTCTTGTCCAACACAACCTTTTTATAAGCCTCCAACAGACTTATGGCAAAGTCTATAAAGGACTGGTGTAGTCTAAATGTGTGGTAAAATTTACGGATGTCCACTGCCAGATTCTTCAGAGCAGGCTGTCCGAATATAGCGCTGTCGTTGCCGAGGTAGGTTGGCTCTCCACTGTACAGGTAGATCTTGGTGTAGTTGGTTTGTGATCTGCTGGATAGTTTGGCTCCGAGCTCAGTCAGTTTCCTGTACGTGCGGTGGACAAACTGTGAGCAGTCGTAAGACTCAAACCACACTGTGGCATTGGGGCTGGGGTCTGAGCGAACTGTCCACGTCTCATAGTAGATCCCGGTCTCATTGTCGTCCTGGACCCACTGAGCCATGTCATTGAACTGGCTCCCTGGACAAAAAAAAAAAAAAAAAGCAGGAAGTCCAACAAAGGGAGGGTGTAAAATTATTTTACCAAAGGGGCTTGAATAGTTTAACAAAATGTTTTAATCATGTCGACATTTCATACAGTAGTTTTCTACATCTATGCAGTTTATTTCTGGCTCAAGAGGTGTTGTAGTCATTCCCTGAACGCTATATACACCTATAACACTATACACCATACTTTGACTTTTTTCGACATACTATTTATGTCAACTTTTTTAAACGACATACAATAATATGACTTTTTTCGACATACAATACTATGACTTTTCTATCACTTTTTTTTTATGCTATACTATGACTTTTACGACATACTATACTACGACTTTTTATTACTTTTCTCAACATACTATACTATTACTTTTTTCCGACATACTATGACTTTTTTATGACTTTTTTCAACACACTATACTATGACTTTTTTTCCGACATACTATACTATGACTTTTTTTCCGACATACTATACTATGACTTTTTTCAACATAATATACTTTTACTTTGTTTCGACAGACTATATTATTACTTTTTTAAATTAATTTTTTATGATTTTTTTCAACATACTATCCTATGACCTTTATCAACATACTATACTGTAACTTGTTTTCCGACATACTATACTATGACTTTTTTCGACATAATATACTTTTACTTTTTTCAACATACTATACTGATTATTGTCCATTAAACTCTCTCATCAAGATATCTGAATGAGCTGTATTTGGCTTGGGTGGGAGTCATTTACAGCCTTGTCTGACACATCTCAGCTAGCTATAGCCTAGCTAAGTTAGGTTCAGAGTTCTGCATGAAGTGAAAATAATAAGTGAAACAGTGACTGATTAACAATATGTTAATATTATTATCACCTTTTTCCCTTCCCTTTTTCTGCCTACTGTGGTAGTATTCATATTCTTCTTTTGGCTTCTATGATCAAAGATATATAAGATTACACATGTGGAGTCTTACCTGTGAGTTCTCCTATTTTCTCCAAGGTGCCGTTTTGTGACCAGTGTAAGTCATCGATGCCTTCGAAGAAGCAGGCAGCTCCCTGGTTGCACCAGAAAGGCGGGTACACCTCGGGCCTGATGTGAGGGAAGGTGCAGTTACCAAGCTGAAACAGCTCATACCACTCCATGGTGTAGTTTGCCCCCGTATCTGAACTGCTGAACCCAATGGCATCATGCATGATATGCTGTGAACCAAACAGAAACATTACATTGGCTCTCCACTTGTGGGTAGACATGGGGAAAGGAAAATAAAAAAAAGAATTCTCATACAGTGACATATTTTTTTTATTTTAATTGTTTAGATTTTTTGAAGTATAATCCAAACTACCACAAAAAAATAATAATAGCAATATATTTAATCAAAGTAGACAGTAAAAATGGACAGAGTCCAAAATAAACTATAAGTGAATAGAAAGCTTATGCATCTACAACAGCATCACCATGTTGTTTGATGCATTTCTACAAACTCTGGAAACCCAAACCCTGACCTCAATGTAGTGATGTAGAAAAAAATATCAGTAACATGAAAACAAGACGATTCATGTACTTACAATTTTCCCCAGCAAATCTCCATACTTGAATTCCCACACAGGTGTTTGCAGTCGATAAACTGAGATGACATCGCTGTCTCTCATGTAGGGAATCCTTCCATCCCGGTCCCCAGTGGGACAGAACGGGTAGAGAGCCTCACAGTAGGAGTCCACATCAGGGCGACGATCAAACCGCCTGTTGATGTCAGTTATTGATGCATTCATTAATTAATTTTCATTTATATTATATGATATATTTATTATTTATGCCTGGGGATCAATACTTTCTTTTGATATCATAATATCATGTATTTATTGATTATATTTTAAATTAATAATCTGAATCTGGAAAGTAACTAGCAAGTATAGTAGAATATCTGCCTCTCAGATGTAGTGGTGTAGAAGTAAGTAGCATAAAATGGAAGTACTCCGGTAAACTACAAGTACCTCACATTTTTTTTAACTAAAGTACAGTACTTGAGTAAATTAACTTAAGTTACCACTTCCCACCTCTGATCAAATTCAAACCTTGTTGTATCACACATACCTTAAATTAGATTTATCACGTACACATACAGGGGGATGCTCCAAAGTCCAACGTTTTTAAAGACATGTGGACCATGTCCACCACATGTAACTTGGTAAACTGGCTTCAAATCTGCTAAAATCCGACACCGAATAACAAACAATCGTATTTTAAGACTTAATCAATCGGAAGTTGGCTCATAAACTTTACCGTTTAAACTTCCTCTGAACAGATGCTTTATTTTCTAGCTAGCTGTCTCGTGACTTTACTGCTACAGAGCAGTACCAGCAGAAGAAGATACCAGAAGTCTTCATACCTGTATGGAACGGGCCACTGTTGCCGTCCATTACTCCTGAACTGAGCAAGAACTTGGAGAAACAGGAGCAGGTTTAAACACAGAACAGCCTCTGTGTGAGTCATGGTAAAAAACGCAAAAAAAGCAGACAAAAAGTGAAGAAGTTACGATGATAGCGTTCCCATGATCGATATGATCCTTCCCCTAACGAACTTCCTCATTACTGGTCACATGGTTTTGTTGATGAAACGAAATAACACGATCATGTGATTTCGTATTCTCGTGAAAGTAACGTTGTACAAAATCTGGAAAGAAAATAGATACAATTAAATAAATACAATTATTAATTTGTGGGAATAAATTAATAAATGTGGATATGATATGATATGATATAATAAGGAAAATAATAATTAATATAGAAAGAAATATATAGAATATATATATTTTCCCTTTATTTTAAGATGACAGTGGATAGACAGGAAAGGTGGGAGAGAGAGATATCTATTATTCTTAATCTAGGTATTTACTTATTTAATCGTTGTGCTACTTTTGGGCCCCGATAACTATAGCAACTGAAAATAAAAATAAGAATCTACACTTAAACTATTTGGTTTTACAAATGATGTCCTTGGAAAAAAAATTAATTGAAGTTCAGAGGAAACAAAATAATAAAAAGATGAAATACTGCAGCTGCATAGTATTCATGGCTCTTAATCATAGACTGTTATGCTCTTAATACATCCATGGTCAGCAGTGCTCAGGTTTAGACACAAGATGGCGCTGAAGCACCTAGAAACCGCCGGTTAGTGCAGAAGAATAAGAAGTAGAAGAAGGGGGCGTCCTCTCCGCTGACAGTCCGCCATGCTCACCCTGCTGCACCGCTATAGTCGCAACTTCTTGACATTCAGCACAATTCAGACAGTTAATAGAAGTTACTACACGACACAGATGGGGAAGCGCGTGGCTGTGGTGTTGGCAGGCTGCGGAGTTTATGATGGCAGTGAGATCCACGAGGCCTCCGCTGTTTTGGTCCACCTGAGCAGAGGAGGTGCAAGTGTAAGTTTGTTAAGTCAGCTTTGATCTGCAAGTGTTGCTGTATGTTGTGTAGTTACATACATACATACATACATACATACATACATACATACATACATACATACATACATGGGTCAATGACGTGACGCACATTTTTTTGTGTCTATAAGGTTAAATTAAATTTAAATACATTTAATTTAAAAAAAAGACAAACAAATTACATTAATACCTACTTTTTTAGAGGCCATATTTTAAAGAGTTTGGTTTTAATTAATTTTAAGAGAATAATTGGCGATTAATGGCAAAAATGTCTAAGTGGTGTAACCGTCAAAACTTTGTACCAAAATTTTTATCTTGCTTAAAAAGGTCAAATTTCTTAATAAAAGATCCCATTAACTACTTGGGCATTAACGTAAATTAAAGGTTATTATACATATTTCCAATATATTTTAAAATGATGCTGATATTTATTTTAATAATTTAGGGAATCCTGTCAGTCATGCTAGCTTCCTGAAATGTCAAGTGGTGTAACCACCATTTAAGGTGCCATTTTGTTAAAATCAGCAAGAAGACCACATGACAGGAAGTTACATCAGAGAAAAGGACCCTGATCAGCATAACTGCTGCATCACAAGGTTAATAACTCTCTGATAAATATAAGTTAATAAGACATTTTTAGGTTAAGTTCAGTTCTTTGGTTCACATGTCAAATGGTATGACCCAAGTAAAACATAGAAAAAAATTATGTTGAATAAATATTTGTATTTAGTGTAAAAACAGTGTTTTGATTATTTACACCAAGGCCATATGCTGATATATGTGTCCATTATAATGCCTGACTAATTTGATTTTACATTGAAATGTCAAATGGTGTAACCGGTTACACCATTTGACTCCTATTACAACCTCTCAATTTTTGGCCAATCTTTTCAAATATAACTAGTTCATTTACTGGTCCAAGAGGTTATATGAACTTAATACTATTCAGAACTATTTGTATGTGTTTTTGTTTGAATTTTTTAAAAGTGGTGGTAATTTATCCAACACTTAATTAAGATAGCTTATTTAGCTTGGCTAGGCTAAGTCATTATAGTGCAAGGCCTTAGTGTTTAAAAAAAGTTTTACCCTTAAATTAAAATTTCCATATCATTCCATTGCAATTTTACAATAATTTCTTAACAATTTAATAACACAGAATGAGGCAGTTGAACTGTGACCTCTAATGTGTTACAAGAACAGCAACTTTAAAATACCTAAAAAATTCAAGGATTATTTAAGTATAAAATGTTACTTAAATATTAAAAATGCCATTGAAAAATGCAGTTTATCAAATTGAATTCGATAAATGCACCAGAATAAGTTAAAGAGGTCATATTATGCTCATTTTCAGGTTAATAATTGCATTTAGAGGTTGTACCAGAATAGTTTAACATGGTTTAATTTTCAAAAAACACCATATTTTTATTGTACTGCACATTGCTGCAGCTCCTATTTTCACCCTGTGTGTTTAGCTCTATGTTTTAGCTACAGAATGAGATCTCACTTCTATTCCATCTTTGTTGGGAGTCGCACATGCGCAGTAGCTAGGTAAGGACTACTAGCCAGTCAGAAGCAGAGTATGAGGGGTGCCACGCTAGCAGCTAGGTGAGCATTATAACGTGTGTTACAAAGTGACCACGTTTGTCTCTGAAGTAAAGGCTGGACTACAATAGAGCTGTTTGGAGCAGTTTGTGAACAGTGTTTTCTGTTGGAGATGGTAAGTCCCTTTGGGGGGGACTTTGGGCTTTTTCACTTTGTACACCTATGACATCCCAAAAAGCATAATATGAGCTCTTTACCTGTAAACATGTTAAAGGGCATGCACAACCCTAAACAGACTTGCTTCTCCCTCTCTCTTTCATCTATCTACCTCTTTCTCACACACAAATACTGTTCACACACAATTTGTTAAGATGTTAGTTGTTTAATTTAATCTAATGAGTTATAATATATTTAAATATTTGTCATTGAAATGAAATGAAATGCCAAGTTCAGTAGTTTAGTGTCACTTACAAGCATCACGTCAGGTGGTGTAACTGGTTTGTGTCAAATGGGGTAACCAGTATTTTTCTTGAAAAAATGATAATGTGCAGGTAAATTTATGTTTGATAAAATGTAATACTCTACTCCACTGTAGAAACACAATTTTAAGACTTTTTACACAATTTGTCCAAGATTATTTAGAAAACAAATGTTTCCAGCACGTCTACCACTTGATATTGCAATAAGAAATATAATTTAAATTTAGAAGTAATCCTAATCAAATATTTTTTTGGCTGAAATTTGGAAATAGGTAATAGTTATATTTGTATGAGTGCACTCACAAACAATGTAGTGGATGAAATATTAAATATTAATCATTCCTTTGTGGTTACACCACTTGACATTTTAGGTCCATTTGGTCCTACCTTTGTTAAAAAAAATGGTGAAAATCCTATTTCAAATGAAATAAAATGTACAATAACACAAAATATACATTTTAACGAAACTCAAGGATGCCTTCAAAAAATCTTTTTCAAAGTTTTTTCATTTTTTCATCTGCCCAACCCTTAATTGTCACTGACCCACATACATACATACATAACCTTAGTAGTCTATCAGAGGCCTATAATATGGCCTGATACAGTGTAACACATGTGGTAGATTTGCTCTTACATTGTTGTTTAAGTGTGTGTGTGTGTGTGTGTGTGTGTGTGTGTGTGTGTGTGTGTGTGTGTGTGTGTGTGTGTGTGTGTGTGTGTGTGTGTGTGTGTGTGTGTGTGTGTGTGTGTGTGTGTGTGTGTGTGTGTGTGTGTGTGTGTGTGTGTGTGTGTGTGTGTGTGCGCAGACTTTGGGGTCTGGTCAGATAGGCCAAATAGCCATCCACATTGTTTGATGCACTCTAACTCTGGTAAACTAACACACATATTGCACATGACTTTTAAATGATAGGTTCACTTTTTTGATACTAACATATGAGTTATTGGTCACTGTAAGTGTTTCTCCTCAGTAACTGGCCATTCTGGCTGTAAAGAGCTCCCTTCTTAACATTATTCCAGTGATGGGATGACAAAATCCACAGTCCTTGTTACATGAAAAAAAGTAATGAGGCTAGACAAATTAAGTGGGTATCTTTCAGTTACCAGTTTAAGTTCTTTTTAGTATGAAATTACTTCTCTGTGTTACTATCCTTCTGCCACAGCTCGGCAAGGAAACATAAGGAGAGAGTTTATTGTAAACCAAATGATAATCAACACTTTTGATAACTGATTTAATTTAGTCATTTATTAAGCACAAATGCTAAATACTCTCTAGTTACAGCTTCCCCAATGAGAGGCCTGGCTGCTTTTTCAGTTCTATATGATTTTAAATTGAATATCTTTTTTTATATGAAAATTAAATGTTGCAATAGGCTGACATAATGTTCATAAAGTTCAGGACCTTGTGATGGATATTTTCTTATATTTATTCACATTTTGTAGGCCGACGAATTAATTAGTGATGAATTAGTCCTCACCTTTGCTTCATCCACTGCAGGTAAACATGTTTGCCCCAAACATTGACCAGATGCACGTGGTGAATCACCTGAAAGGCGAACCGTCTGAAGAGAAGAGAAATGTGTTGGTGGAGAGCGCAAGACTGGCCCGTGGAGACATCCAGGACCTGTCTAAACTCAGTGTTAAAGACCATGATGCTGTTATCTTCCCAGGTTCGCTCACTACAACACGATAGCCCGCTGTTTTACAAAGAGCATCCCATTCCTATGTTCTTGTGACGTGATTTGTTGATTCAGTCAAATACACAGAAAAATGTTTTTGAGGCACTCTTCGCTAGGTTTGATAAAATATTATGTCCATCTTGTTACAATTAATATCCCTAAAACCTTGATCTAGCAACGAGTGCTTAAATGACTTGAACAATCAAATTTTTGCAACGTCTCGCAGGCGGTTTTGGTGCAGCGAAGAACCTCTGTACATGGGCCGTGCAAGGGAAGGACTGCTCCGTTAATGACGAGGTTAAGGCCACGCTGCAGGCGTTCCACGGCGAGGGTAAACCCATCGGCCTCTGCTGCATCTCCCCTGTCCTGGCTGCCAAGGTGTTTCCTGGCTGTGAGGTCACCGTCGGTATCGAGAAGGATGACAAGTGAGTCCAGCTTGCCTGAGCACCCCAAATGTCGTAAACGGGAACTCCACTGATTTGACACATCGTTTGTCTTAATTGCATTTGGCTGTATTTCCATTTCTGTGTAAATACATTGAGAGCAACAAAAAAAGCCTTGTATGTGTACACTTTAAAGGTGCCCTGCCATACAAAACCGTTTTTACTTGCATTTTTTGAAATATGTCAGGTCCATATGTGTTTGTGTTATGTTGTGAATGTGAAAATGAACTGCTACCTCCTCTGTCAGCTCTAGCCACTGAAAAGAAATAAGCCGAGAAATCAGGCCAATTACAAAAGCTGGTCAGTCTGACATCATATTGTCTGAGCTCATTACTATTCATTAGCTCACCCAGTTGGTCTGGGTCAGAGCCATGTCTTTCTCTATCACTCTGGGCTGGGTAAAGGATTCTGACAGCCAGGCTTTCATTGGCTAGCTGTTAGCCAATCAGATTCAGCAATCTTTATTTTCACGCTTGTCTTGTGCAGTCCAAGAGCATGCTACATGTCTTTTCACTACACATGTTGTTTGTGTATGTAACAAATAAACCTATAGATCCTTATAAGCAGCTTAACATTGTGTGGTTCCTTTTTTATCTTTCTCAGGTATCCCGACACTACTGACACCGCAGCGGCCATCAACCAGTTGGGCTGCAAGCACGTGAGTAAGAGCGTCAGCGAGAGCCACGTGGACGAGAAGAACAAGCTGGTCACCACGTCTGCGTTCATGTGCAAAGCTCCAATACATGAGATATTTGATGGAATCGGAGCGATGGTGCAGGATGTGTTGAAACTTGCTTGAACTGTACTAGAAAGATGGCGGAAACGGAAAGAAAAGAATGGGGTGCTGTTGTTTAAGAGAGCTTAATAGTTGCCGCCTGCTGAACTGAGGTAGAATGATGTTAC
Organism: Perca flavescens; assembly: GCF_004354835.1. Taxonomy (NCBI): domain Eukaryota; kingdom Metazoa; phylum Chordata; class Actinopteri; order Perciformes; family Percidae; genus Perca; species Perca flavescens. The sequence continues at coordinate 15,415,177 of NC_041341.1, read as the reverse complement.
AGTAATTGACTAAATCTTATTGGATTACGTTCTAATGCAGTGGATTGTACCGTTTGAGGTTGGCAATGCTAATCACGTTAAAGAAAATCAACAGCAACTATTGTACAAAAAAAATGCAATAAAATGAAACTGTTCACGTTTTTAGTTGACTTTATTTCTTACTTCATGAAAGAAAAAGATGAATATAAAATATTATGATTCTTGTGGAAAAGTTTAAAATGACTTCACACTGATATAACACTCCTTGCGCTGGCTTCATCAAAACCTGAATAATCACCAACTCCTTGTGCTGTATAACTGCTCGTGTTGACTACTTGTCATTCTCAGATATGAACCCAAGATTGAGCATTCTCTAACTCTCTCGATATTTCCTGTCACATCAATCACACCCTCCACTCCCTCTGTGCACAAGACTGAAGAAGCATTAACACTGAACTTCTCCACCAGGTCCTTCTGACTCAGTGGCTTCCTCCAGTGGCCATAAAAGGTATCACATCTGGCTACATATCTCTGCCCCTGATCGGTCTCCATCTCAACCTCACAGTACATCTTGTCAAAGCTGGGTAGGTTATCTTTAGGGGTCTCCACCTTGACTTTGGACAAGAGCTCCTTCAGAGCAGGCCGGTTAATCTGAGTTTCACTGAAGGAAGACACTGTCACTTTGTTATCCAGCAGGGCGGAAGAGGCGTTGAACTGAAATGAGTGCCTGGCTTGGTGCTCTGTGGCAGGGAAGGGGCAATCAACGTACTTGGATGGAGGCACTCGAAGTGTGACGTTCCTGATCTGGCTGAGGTCAAAGTTCCTGACTGAGTTTTCAAGCTTTGCACGGGCTGCCAGCGCTGCATCCACAACCCAGTGCATCCCCAGGTGAGCAGGGATGCGCTTGAAGGCCACATCCTGATCTTCCAGAATCCATTTAAAGTCACTAGAAGCGGGAACTGCCATTGCTGAAGGACTGTAGTCTTTGTAGTAAACCCCAAACCCGCAGTTCATATCCAGGATGGCTGGATTCCCCTTCAGTCCCCTCTGGGCCAGCTGTGCGGCCTCCAGGCCTCTCCGAGCAGCATTTCCAATATGGAGAGGTTTGGTTTGTGTGGCAGCGTTGGCCAAAGGAGCCCCAGCAGAGGAGGCTGCGATAGCCAGAGCATTAGTACACTGCGCAGGGGACAGACCCAGGAGCTTAGCTGAGGCTGCAGCGCTACCCATCACCCCGACAACACTGGGGGGGTGGAATCTGAGTGTTGGAAAAGATGACCAAAACATTAGGATCTATTTGAATTTAATAATGAATTGATTAAGATAAAAGCTGACAATTAGAGCTAAATATTATATAGTCGATTCATCGATAAGTTGACAAATAATTGTCAGAGTAATTGATAGAGAAAATAACTGTACAGCCCTATCTGATACTTATGGTATAAAAAAAAAAAAAAAAAAAGTATTCTTCATGACAACTTTAGACAGCGTGGTGTATGGATTATCAAGGTGGGGGAAAGTTTCTGAAAAGAGAGAGGTCTCTATTGAATATCATTTTTCAATGCTGTGAGTACCAGAAACTAAAATCCATTCACCACCTCCATCACTAAAGCCATAAATAAACCTAAAACTATCTGCATGGCTAGACACCACTAGAGGTAGGTGTTGTACTTTTAGTGATTTGGGTGAATTAACTGTTTAAAACCTCAAATAGTCAAATATTTCCAGTGGACAGCAGACTCAAACAGTCTGATGTCGGTTCATGTTATTAAATATCTCACCTCTCAGGGATGTTGTAGGCCTCTCTGGAGAACCTCATGAGTCTGCCTTGCACCTCGATACCAACATTGAAGGCCAGCAGCAGGTCTAGACCCGAGGGCTGGCTAGGCAGTGTCTCTGCGAGGGCCAGCAGGGCAGGTAGCACCGCTCCTGAGGGATGAGTAGCAGGGTGCCAAGTGTCATCAAAGTCCATGGAGTGAACCTGTTACAAAACAATGTGTTACACCAGATAATCAGCGCTCAAAACTGCCATACCATGTTTATGTTTTCTATATATAATATGATGCATTTATTTGACTGTGCTTACCGCGATGCCATTGACAAATGCAGCGTAATGGGGAGGAAGATTTACCTCTGATTTACCCCAAACACTGCTGCTCTCGTGAGACATGAACAACTGCAATCAGACAATAATATGAGGATAAGTGTGCAATTAAATATGGATGTAACTGAGCTCAGTAGCGACGTTCCTAATTTCCAACAAACAAAATTATGAACAAATAGCAGCATGAAAGGGATTATATCAACTAATTGGCCTAATTAAGGAAGCCCAGGAAGCAGACTTATAATGTCAACATCTCACCCAAAAGGAAATTAATCACAGTGCACAATAGTTAAATTTTGTCAGCTGTATTTGACAATCCGTAGCTTAGTATTCTAGTTTCCAATCAACAAAGACAACTTCTGATGAGACCAAATAAGGACAGATTTGATGATGATCACAGGTTGACACTAATAAAAACAGAATTATAGTATACAAAGGGTTGACAGATATAACTAATACATATTTAGATTGTAATTATGCCATATTTCTTTTTAGCAGGTAAACAGTATTATACCTCTACTTCAGTTAAGCAGTTTATTGTACCTGGCTGTATGTGAGAGCCTTGTTAAAGACAGCTGTCCTGGTTCCTAACAGCCCAACACCCAGGGTGTCCAGCATCATCCTTTTGCTCCTGTTAATCACACCATCTGTCAGCTGGGTGGTGTTGAAGGCATGGATAGCAGCTCCAAAGCTCTCTGTAATACCCTGGAAAGGTGAAACAGGGCCAGTCAGATGCAAAATCTCCCCAGAGGGAGAACAGTTGTTGAGGACCTATTCCGGCTAAAGAAGTTCAAGAATATGCTGCATCTAACCCCAAAACACTCCCAAAAGGTGCCGGAATTTAATCTCATACAGTGAAACGCTTAAAATATGTAAAAGAAAACAGCAATACCTTGCGCAGCATTGTTGTAGCTCAACAATGTCTTCAAGTGACAAAACATCTAAGTGCAGCTACATTTTATAGGTGGTGACACCATCTGAAGATTGGTCTTCCAAATTTCCAAAGTGGGTACAACACACCATAATGAGAAGTAGGTAGTTTCACAATGACTGGACGTCGTCTTGGATTTGTCTGTTTTTTTTTGGTATTGGCAAATCTCCTCATAATTAAAATAAAAATCATCACAGTGAACCCATGCTGTATTTTTGCCGTGAGAATATAAAAGTGGTACAATGACTTCATTTAGGGTCAAATAACTGGTTTGGGCAGAGAAAAATATCGGCTGTCTTTCACAACCAGATTTGAGATGACAGACAGGTGGAAATTCAGCTCTCTGCAACGGGAAGTTTTGAACAGGGAAATGAGTCCCACCAACACTCAGACAAGCACATGACAAGCTGATGTGTAATTTCAAACCGCTGGGGACATAATAATTACATGCAGAATGGCACCTTTCATTGAGTTATATTTATATAAAACATTCTGTTTTTCATCACTTTTCATCACAATTTTCATGTTGTAGTTTTTCAATGTGGTGCCAATTTTAGACACTACTAGTGGGTCTATTAGTGGTACAGTGCTGCATCATGTCATATACGCAAATGTTTTTCTAAAGTAATTAGTAACCATAAGTGTCAAATAAATTAAGTGGAGTAAAAGGTACAATATTTCCCTCTGAAATGTAGTGGAGTAGAATAATAAAGTTACAGCACTTGAGTAAATGTACTTAGTTGCATCCTGCCACTGCAAACCTTTCTGACGTAACCCCACATTCCTATCAGATGAACTCAAGTAGCCCTACATTGACACCACCCGTCATGTTCAAATATGCTTTTATGAATTGATTATGAACTGGATGTTATTTAACACTAAAAGTATGTATTGTAACAATATTTTTTTTATCTCCATACAATTGAAAACAATGTTTAGGTTGGTTTGGTCAAGTTTGCATTCATACTACCACCACTTGATGTGACAAATGCTGGACCTTCATCATCGTTTACTCTAAATGAACTATTTCAACTGTTTTTCATCACTTCAACAATTTCAATAATTTATCCATTACTTATTTATTCTCTGCTTGTGTGCTGCTAACTAGTTTGCACTATAAATGGCAACATGTGGTGACAGTTGTGACTAGTTTATGGGCAGTTATTGTAAATGTACGATGGATCACCATCACACCTATTTGTAATCGTACGTGGCTGTTTAATTTCCTACTTAACACAAAGTGGATTTTATTTTTTTTAAATCAAATTACAATTACTTACTTTTAGTTGAGCTAATTAGTCAAGCTTTACATGTCCCCTGGCAACTACAGGAGTACACCCTGGGGTAAGTGGCTATTGGGAATCACTGCTCTCTAATTGCAGAAGTAGTATTTATCGATTCTTCTTCACTATCCATGTCAAATTTAGTGGAAAATCAGGGCTTCCAAGAATACAGATGCCTTTTGTTTTTGTGATTTTTTTTTTCTTCTAATTTATGTGCATTAGAAGCTTCAGTAAATATTGTCATTATGCTTCCTGTCCAGTGGTCTTTGTGTTGATTTGATTTTGGCCTTTAATTCCTTCAAGCCCACTCATAAAACATGTGTGCCATTCCCATTGTTTTACTTTTACATTTCTTCCCTTTAGCCAACTGAACACGTTATCAAGGTATATTAAATATGTATTGAAACACAGTGATGAACCAAATACATGTGCAGTACGTCCATCACTTAATGGAGATACAGTAATTCACTGGATAGCAGAGATTGTCTGTGTATAATATGTAATAATCACAGTGTGGGGACATAATGACTGATATGTGTATTGTATAAAAATTGTAAAAAAAGGAGGGTAGGGGTTAGACATGTAGTGGTTATGTTTTGTCTTAAGTAAGTCTTCAGGAAATGAATATCATGCATCAGTCGATGCAATTTCTTAGCCATAAAAGAGTTTGTTTGAGTGAGTGATTCTGCTTTTGTACGTTCCAATTTGAATGTTAAACCTTGATAGTAGTATTTTTGCAAGGCCTCACTTCTTCAAAGGTCTGTTTGAATGTTAAGGCTGCATTTCCATTAGATTTGCATTGGGTGTCACTCTTTCCCTATTTTCCAACCATTTCTTGATTTCAAAGCTTTAATAACTAAGGCCAACTGATTTGTAAACAATAACATAATTTATTTAATTAATCAAATAATCATCATAAGATGTGATACATTTAGCCTATATTTATGCCAGACAGGGCAGGAAAAACAAATGACATAATCAGATGTGGGTGCTGGCTTTAAGTGATGCTCTCTCTCTCTCTCTCTCTCTCTCTCTCTCTCTCTCTCTCTCTCTCTCTCTCTCTCTCTCTCACACACACACACACACACACACACACACACACACACAGATAGAGCTGCACGTGCATTGACACACGGGGCCACTTGCTTATATTTTGACAAGACAGTCATTTTATAGTTAAATGTTCATTTTACAGTCTACCCCCATCACGCACGCGCACCCACGCACGTGGTGAGCCCAGGCTTCATAAACAAGTCGCTGCCACTTAGTTGGTCAGTGTTTCCACTGATCCCACATCAGTGCAGAGGCTCAGAGAAGATGGCACTGGCCGACACAGAGCGCGGAGTGTCCAACTGCGGCGACTCGGGTTCCCCGTTTTCAGAGATTATTGAGTTGAATGTCGGCGGACAGGTTTATGTTACCAGACATACAACTCTCATCGCCGTCCCAGACTCGCTGCTGTGGAACATGTTCAACAAGAAGTCACCCAAGGAGTTGGCGAGAGACAGCAAAGGGCGCTTCTTCTTGGACAGGGACGGGTTCTTGTTCCGCTACATCCTAGATTATCTCCGAGACCTGAACTTGGTCCTACCGGACTACTTCCCCGAGAAAAGTCGCCTGCAGAGGGAGGCTGACTTTTTCCAGCTGCGGGACCTTGCCAAACGCCTCAGCCCCCGGGTGAGTAAGGACAATTCAATCAGCGAGGAGATCAGCCAGAGTGACACGGAGGAAGGTGCGCAGCAGTGCGGCTCCTCCGGCGGTATAGAGACTTTACGCGCCATGTCGGTCAGCGGGGCCATGCGCTCCCCATCCCTGGACTCCAGAAAGTCGGGCTATATCACAATAGGATACCGCGGCTCGTACACCATTGGCAGAGACATCCAAACCGATGCCAAATTCAGGAGAGTGGCGCGCATCACGGTTTGCGGGAAGACTGCCCTGGCCAAAGAAGTGTTTGGGGACACACTGAATGAGAGCAGAGACCCGGACAGGCCGCCGGAGAGATACACATCCCGGTACTATCTCAAGTACAATTTTCTAGAGCAGGCATTTGACAAGCTGACAGAGGTGGGCTTCCACATGGTGGCCTGCAGCTCCACAGGCACCTGCGCATACACCAGTAATGATCCAAACGAGGACAAAATCTGGACAAGCTACACTGAATATGTCTTCTGTCGGGATTAACTAACAGTAAACATGTCGAGTTGATGTAAATAGACATATCATAATCTAGAGGGGAATGTCTTTAAATATAATTGCATTTGCTGTGTTGAATGGTAACTTTGGTCAAGAGCCAGTGACTGCAAAATACTGCTCCATTATTCTAATTAACCAGAGACACCAAATGCCTCTAGGTAGATTCTACACAAATTAGTGGAAATTGAATTTAGATGTTTAAAGTGAGCAGAGCATCGTTTGAGTTGGCGCACCCATCAAAAGCCCCATTTTGTGGAAAACACCAACAAAATGCCATCATCTCCACCTCATAGAACTGCATATCAATGTTTCAGTCATATCTGACTCAGTGCTGCGTGAATTGAGCGGCATCCAAGAACAGACAAGCAGCAATTAGAATTCAGTGTCATTGTAACTTGATCGTATGTTTGGCCAATTTTTTTATTATCTAAGAGGCTTTTATACATAGCAGTTATATCACTGACATGATTGTAAGTGTATGTGCTTGCTTGGTATAGCTGTATTTGTTAAACTTGTTCAGATGAAATAAAATCTTATACTCAGCTATTCTCAGCCCCTTTGCCAATCATCTTATCTTTTTCTCAACATCTGCACAAAGTGTACAGAATAACAACATACTGGCATTCATCTCCCTCCAACCTTCTCAACTTTACTCAGTGGAGAAACAAAGGGTCAGCCAAAGTGTGATGCCCTGCCCAGGAATGTCAGCCGATCATGGCACTGAAGCTGCCAGCTCAACAAAATTGGTTACAGTTTTACTTACAAAACTCTGACCACAAATTTTCCTTGGCTCTGACTTAATCTATCACATGGTATCTATTTCCTCTTCAACTTCGCCCTGTTATTAAATCACACAAGCAGATAACCTTCACATCTCATGATCTGTGTCCACCTATTCATTTTGTCACACAAATTCGGCTGCATGCCGTGTGGATGCAAATAGTGCAGCTGCGCACACATGATGTCATAATCATTTCAAGTGTAAATAATGAAAGGGTCCAGCTGCACACAAATAGGAAGGTCCAGTCTGCCAGGGAGAATGAATGGAGAGTGGGCTGGTGCACCTCAGCTGTAAGAGCAGGATTATGCATAGTGTACAGCCAGCCCTGGATTATGTGTTTCATTCAAACAGACATGAAATAAATGGCCTTACATTTAGAGCCATGGGTGGGACAAAACACCAGGGGCTTATAGACCTGCCAGAGGCAGTGATGTAACCCCTGTTGGAGTCCGGGGATATCCTCTCAGAGTGAACATCTTCGGGTTCATGTGCTAAATACATCAGTCTGGTTCAGTTTGGCCTTAAAAAGGGGGAACTGTTCTGTTTGGAGAGGAACAAAATATATTATCTTTGGGATAGTGATCTGTTAGGGATCACTATGGATACATAAACAACTCAACATAGGTTTGCTGTAACTACATTATCTAGATAGGTCTTTTTCAGTAAAGACAATTTTGACACGTCACAGTGGTAAACATGAAAAAGAAAAATTCAATGATGGCTGAAATCTATTGAGCTGCCTCAGTTTCAGGGTCCTGGTATTGTGCATGTTAGCTCACTATCACACTGTCAAACTGTCATGGCTTACAAAGACAGTTAAATTGTACAGAGCCATTATTAATATTATTACAGTAGTAACACCTGTGCTTTCCCTACAATGAATTCCAAATATCTGGTGTAAAAAAGCCTAAAGGGTGAACTTCTACTCCATAAAAATACATTCAAATTAACTGTGAAGATAAGTTTGTCTCCCTTGACATGTACATTAACAATAAGTCAACAAGTGAATACAAAATGGACACAATCGAGCTTTGAGTCTAGAAATATAGTCCAATTATAGCCAAGGGAAATCACTGTACATTTTGACTAGAGGAAGCCTCTCTGATAAGTTCATTTAAAAATAATAAATGGATGTACAGAGAAAAGAAATCCAGATCAATTAGTACAGACATGTGTTTTGCACTGCAATTTTGTAATGTATTGATACTTGCCTAATACTAGTCTGGATTTCCTGATACCCATCTCGAGTCAAGCATGAGATGTTGGGGGAAGCATTCTTTATTTGAAGACCATAATTGGCTTGATAATTTTCTTCATTATTTTAACAAAGGTCTACATTTACTGGTGGCTTCCCACAAAAACACGTGGCAGTCTAAATGACGCAGGTTTACTGTACATAATCCAAATGGATGACACGTAGCAGCTGCAGTAACTGTCATGATTCTTCACAGACATTTGCAGTAATATTAACTGTGATAGACTCAAATGTATCTGTATCTGTAAATCTATAACCAAGATAATGTCACTTGCCCACATATATGTTAATTATTCTTTGTCAAATTGGTGTTTTTTTCAACAAGCTGATCTTTTGCTTTAAAGATCCTTGAAAACAAATTATTCTCAGACAGCTAAGACAATGATGCCTCATAGAATATGTCCAAAAAAATTAATCAAAATTTGTAATAGATTTTAAATTAGTTAATACATGTAGTGATCTTGAGATTTAAATTTGAATAACCATCATGCCAAACCTTGCACGGTCCAGTTCTCTCCAGACTTTGATAATATTAAAATTTGATAAGAGGCCCAAGAGCTTATATTAAATCTCTTTGATGTTTTATTTTTTTGTAAATGTAGAAGAAAAAAAACACAATCATTTTTATAATAATTACTTTGTACCAGCTTTCATTGGGCCAAATCCAGGGAAATACCCTAGATCGTACACCAGCCTGTCACAGATATCAGCCGACAAACAATAACTGACTCTGACTCACATTTACACTCAGTACAGTATGAGTGTCTCCACACACTCAACATTTGCATGTCTCTGGACTGTGGGAGGAAACTCACTCAAACATATGCATCAAAGGCAGTAATTTATTGCTGAACAAAATCATTCAAGCTGCTGAAACACATGCAGATGCAATCCCGTTGTGCACTTGTAGAAATGAATACAGCCGGTTTAGTGAGAGCAGGACCGCGTACCTCCCCCAGGGACGCTGTAATTTGAATTAAATGATAAGAAACCACAAGTGAGTCCATTTGGATATAGAGACATTTTGTTTTGATGGCCTTCACTGTAATGTGATTTATATGTAGCTTTACATTTCGGTAACGCTTCATTTAGGCTAGACTTCAATCTACTTTTTTGGGTGTAGTCACAGACAAGTATGTGCTAGTCACACTATCTGACTGTAATTTGAATATAATTTCTGATTGACTTGCCACCATTTGTTTTGAGAAGTACTGTTTGACAAATACAAAGAGCGGAAAAATAGAAAGAAAACAGAACAGAACAACCGATATGATTCTAGCTGGTATTGAATTGTGAGAAGTAATGAGAACTGTTATAACAATATGCAGCACACAGTAGGATATAGTAAACACGAACGAGTGACTGACAATTACTTAAAATTCCCATGCCTCTGCAACCTTTCAGTAAAATGGAAATGCAATAAATGCGTTGTCAGGTTTTTCAGTGCGAGTGATGACGGGATAACAAAGAACAAAAGAAGGAAGCTGTGAGACAAAGTGAGTCGAGGACTGGAGGAAATAATAAGATTGAGAAAAATAAAAATACTTTTGATTGTCAACCATTGTGACTGTTTTTTCCTCATGTGCTTATCACTTATTGTAATGTTTCTCTCTTTTATCCCTCTAATGCGCACATGCTCCATGTTGAGCTCCCTGACATGAACCTCAGCAGATCAGGACTGTTTGAATTCCACGCATGGGTCCAGGATGGGTTTCCGCATATTTTAGATCAAAGTCGCTTTCATTAGCACATCACAACAGTAACTCCAGACCAAAGGCTTCATTATTATTCCAATGAAATTCTAAGTCAGAAATACATTTTAAACCTGACTTCTCAACAGGGGATATGCACCAGTCAGTCCTCATATGAGGGTAGTTCCTGCTATTATGTGAAAGCATAACATCATAGTGTTTCATGGTAAAAAGGCTCATGGTGTTAACCAGAGCCCAGGAGCAACAAGAAAATCTATCAGTGAGGGTGGTATAAGAGGATCTATCAAAACCACAATTTTCTTTTACAAAAAAATGATTTTTGTAATAAAAGAGCATTGACATCTTATTACAAAACTAATTCATCATCACTCACTGTACCTTTATCCCTCACATTGCAGTTACACCATATACACCCGATCAAGTCATGACACCCTGCAAATGGCATGCTGTGTACCTTATAAAAATTAACTGACGTCTGACAGTATATGACTGAAGATGCATTTTATGCTCAAATAATATATTATACAACATGTGCAGGCCTTTAAGGGGACCTAAATTAAGAATTTTATTATGTTATTTCCATGTTCTAGTTAAGTTCAATCAATATTTGTGAACATAAGCTACTTTCTCTAAAAGCCAGAAACCAGAAAAGTAAGTCTCAAACTTGTGATGTCATCAAGTATAAAGTCTGGACCTGCTCCATAGACAGATGGGAGACTGATTTTGTGGAACCACAGAATGTTTTTTTTTCTTTGTTATACCCAATTGAGCTTCATTCTATTGTAGTGTAGTTCTGAAACAGAAAATGTAACCATATACTCTATTTTTGATTTGGGAAAGAGTTGTTCATATTTACTAATATTTTTGGATTGTCTTAGACAATAGGAATAACATTTAGAAAATGGGCGTAGTTTCCCTTAAATGTAGGCTAAAGTAGCCCAAATATGAATATGATATAACTGTGGTATGTGGCCTGCAATTTGTCATCATAAATAATTTCATTATTTTGGCTGAGTTAAGTTTCACTGGCCCTGATGTTCAGCCCTAGTTATTGTGGTATCACATTAAGATAGCAGCACCATTTTCTGAAGTCGCCAAATCACTGTTTTTGGCAAATGAATGTACAGTACAGGCCAAAAGTTTGGACACACCTTCTCATTCAATGCGTTTCCTTTATTTTCATGACTATTTACATTGTAGATTCTCACTGAAGGCATCAAAACTATGAATGAATTATGTACTTAACAAAAAAGTGTGAAATAACTGAAAACAGTCTTATATTCTAGTTTCTTCAAAGTAGCCACCCTTTGCTCTGATTACTGCTTTGCAAACTCTTGGCATTCTCTTGATGAGCTTCAAGAGGTAGTCACTTGAAATGGTTTTCCAACAAACCATCTTGTTTGGGTTCAGGTCCGGTGACTGTGGAGGTCAGGTCATCTGGCGCAGCACTCCATCGCTCTCCTTCTTGGTCAAATAGCCCTTACACAGCCTGGAGGTGTGTTTGGGGTCATTGTCCTGTTAAAAATAAATGATGGTCAAACTAAACGCAAACCGGATGGGATGGCATGTTGCTGCAGGATGCTGTGGTAGCCATGCTGGTTGCAGTATGCCTTCAATTTTGAATAAATCCCCAACAGTGTCACCAGCAAAGCACCCCCACACCATCACACCTCCTCCTCCATGCTTCACGGTGGGAACCTGGCATGTAGAATCCATCCGTTCACCTTTTCTGCGTCGCACAAAGACACGGCGGTTGGAACCAAAGATCTCAAATTTGGACTCATCAGACCAAAGCACAGATTTCCACTGATCTAATGTCCATTCCTTGTGTTTCTTGGCCCAAACAAATCTCTTCTGCTTGTTGCCTCTCCTTAGCAGTGGTTTCCTAGCAGCTACTTGACCATGAAGGCCTGATTTGCGCAGTCTCCTCCTAACAGTTGTTCTAGCGATGTGTCTGCTGCTAGAACTCTGTGTGGCATTCATCTGGTCTCTAATCTGAGCTACTGTTAACTTGCGATTTCTGAGGCTGGTGACTCGGATGAACTTATCCTCAGCAGCAGAGGTGACTCTTGGTCTTCCTTTCCTGGGGCGGTCCTCATGTGAGCCAGTTTCGTTGTAGCACTTGATGGTTTTTGTGACTGCACTTGGGGACACATTCAAAGTTTTCGCAATTTTCTGGACTGACTGACCTTCATTTGTTAAAGTAATGATGGCCATTCGTTTCTCTTTACTTAGCTGATTGGTTCTAGCCATAATATGAATTCTAACAGTTGTCCAATAGGGCTGTGGGCTGTGTATCAACCTGACTTCTGCACAACACAACTGATGGTCCCAACCCCATTAATAAGGGAAAAAATCCACTAATTAACCCTGACAAGGCACACCTGTGAAGTGAAAACCATTTCAGGTGACTACCTCATGAAGCTCATTGAGAGAACACCTAGGGTTTGCAGACCTATCAAAAAAGCAAAGGGTGGCTACTTTGAGGAATCTAAAATATAAGACATGTTTTCAGTTATTTCACACTTTTTTATTAAGTACATAA